>NC_026474.1:1536751-1646165 GCF_000240135.3 Fusarium graminearum PH-1
GCCCTTGTCAGCCAGATTCAAGTTGCCCCGCGAATTCGCCATACAATTCCAAACATACATATATTCAATTAATATTTCGCGAGTCCTCCTCAACATCTGCAACTATTTGCGACTTCTTCAGTTGCAAAGATCTTATTTCGACAAGCCTACTCCCCCCCGAATCTGATACGCACGATACCTGGTAACTGAGTGGACGGATCATTCCAGACGGGTTTACCTTACCAGGCACTGTTTCGCTTCGCTCAGCCTTCCCCGTTACTGTCAACCTATCCGTTTGCGACAACATCTATCTTGCTGGCTTAGGCTAATCCGCCGCCTTTTCCCGTCGCAACTGCTTCAGGACGACACTCTGTCTATTATTTTGATCCGGCAGAGGTCGTCCGTGATCTCGCGATTTTGACATCA
This sequence comes from Fusarium graminearum PH-1, assembly GCF_000240135.3. NCBI lineage: Eukaryota > Fungi > Ascomycota > Sordariomycetes > Hypocreales > Nectriaceae > Fusarium > Fusarium graminearum. The sequence goes on from NC_026474.1 coordinate 1,537,157, forward strand.
ACTCCAATTGTATCATGGTCCCAAGCGTTGTTCAATCTGACGATATGGATAATATGGAAATACCGTTTCCAGCGCTTCGTGAGCGCCAAGAGGGTTCCCCTCCTCCTTTTCAAGACCCTCTTGCTCTTCTCCGAAGTCTTCCTGAGCCTCCACTGGAATGCCAGGTTTGCGTCGTTGGTGCAGGACCTGCTGGCCTCATGCTGGCCACAAACCTGACCAGATATGGAATCAATGTCGAGGTGATTGATGACCGAGCCGACCAGACGCCCGTAGGAAGGTAAGCTTAGCCTGGAAGCTCGCTGTAAGATGATTCAATTGACATCGAGTGCAGAGCCGACGGCCTACAACCAAAGACGATCGAGACCTTCAGGCAAATGCGACTTTCAGATACTCTATTAAAACAAGGTGTCCGCGTTTTCGATATTGCCTTCTGGCGCAGCGATGCTGACCAGCCTCTACGCCGACTCGGTCGCGAAGTCCATTACCCACCCATCATCGACGTATTGGATCCATACATTCTCCTCGTTCATCAGGGTATGGTGGAAGGACTCTTCCTTGAAGATATGAAGAAGCGTGGCAAGGAGGTCCGCAGAAACATGGCTTTCGAGTCTTACAGCGTCCCAGACAACAAAACCGGCCCCCTTCAAATCAATTGCCGTGCCAATGTCAACCAAGATAAACGCTCTGTCTTGACGCAATACTTGATCGGATGTAAGTGGTTACCTTTGCCAGGTCTGATGAGGGAACTAATGGTACGTCAGGTGATGGTGCTCACTCCAAGGTTCGCAAGAGCATCCCCGATGTCAAGGCCGTTGGCATGTCCCAAGCCGCCATCTGGGGTGTTCTTGATGGTGAACTGATTACTAATTTCCCTGATATCTGGTCCAAGACATTGGTCTACTCACAAGAGCACGGCTCAATTCTAATCATTCCCCGAGAAAGGAATATGACTCGATTCTACATTGAGCTCAAGGCTGGTGCCAAGATTGACCGTCGAGATCTTGGACAGGAATTCATGATGAAGCGCGCAAAGGCGATCATGGCGCCGTTCCGCTTAGACTGGAAGTATGTCGAGTGGTTTGGTCGTTATCAGGTCGGCCAAAGAGTTGCCAGCCGCTTCACTGATGGCCATCTAAGAGCGTTCCTGGCTGGCGATGCCAGTCACACACACTCTCCTAAATCAGCACAGGGCATGAACACCTCGATGCACGACTCATGGAACTTGTCGTGGAAGTTGAATCTGGCAGTCAGAGGTCTGTCCAAGCCTAATTTGCTTGAGAGTTACGAAGAGGAGCGACGCAAAATTGCCCTGGATTTGGTTAACTTTGATTATGAGCATGCGAACCAAATTGCTGGCGGAGATGCAATTGCTTTGGCCGAGAACTTCAGGACTAATGTTCGTTTCATTTCCGGCATCGGTGCTGAATATGGCGAGAACGCTATCAACCGGCCAGGAGTTGGTAACAACCAATTCGTGATGGGAGATGCCAAACCAGGTTGCCTCCTACCCCCTGCCAAGGTTACTCGATACATTGACTCCAACCCTGTGGATATCCAGCTTGATATTCCCATGCTTGGCCAGTTCCGTATTTATCTTCTCATGTGGGATGTCCAACAATCAGCACCTTTCCTCCAGACTTTCTGCCATGCCATTGCTGGTAAAGATTCATTTATCAGCAGGCTGTCCGCTGCGGCGAGCGCTTCATATGCTGCGCAACCTAGAGCATCAGCCCCTGAGGATGTCTACTCCCGACCAGAGCGATACACTGTTGTTAGCCATCTTTTCACATTCGGTCTCATTAGTAAGTTTTTCTACGTTCTCTTTTCACCTGAATCTCTGCGCTAACGATGATACAGCAACCATGCCCAAGACAGAAATTGAAATCTCAGACCTTCCCCCTCTCCTGCAAGACAGCAGATGGACTTTCTACCTGGACGACATCCCCGACCAAGATACTCGTGGCTCGCTATGTACCAACAAGTGGCTTGGAAGCCTTGGACCTGGCGAGGTCGCCATTGTCAATGTCCGACCTGACGGTTATGTTGGTTCGGTGGGTCGATGGGATTCAAGTGTCGATGAATCTGGCGTTGAAGCGGCTCGTTGGCTCGACGAATATTACGACGGATTTATGCAGATCCCAACGCAGTAAGCCTGGGGACAATAATGAGTTTTAGATATGACCATCATCAGCTATGCGATTTCCAATGGGGAACATGATAGCTACCTGTGGGCAAAAGATCCCATCCATGTTTGTATTTTCAGGCTTACATGTACAAGAGTATGGGATCATTTCGGCTGTTGCTCCATTCATGCTGGTGCTTTGCTCTGCCTGGCATTGCACAGCTTCATCAGAGAACCGAAAAGCACTTTTGATAGAGGGAGGGAACCGACAAATCAGCGCTCCAAGAAAGAGAAGGGAAGAAGGGAAATTTGTAGACGGAGAAACGAAGGCATAGGGATGATAGAAGAGAGGAACATAGACACCAAAGTCTACGGCCGGATAAGTGTCATTTCCCCTGTTTTTGGCATAGGAGACAGCCAGTAGCTACTGTTATCATACAATATATTTTGTTTCTAATAACATCTGCGTTTCATTCCTTGCCATTGACTTTGCCAACATCATAATTGTCCCGAATGAACTGTTATTACCAACCTGCCGTTTGGACTTTAACTTGGTGTGTGGTCAATATGGTGCTGAACTTCACATGGTGGTTTTCCACGGACATGCACTCTGCACCAACATGGCAGCTCGCCAACAGCCTTATACCGCACTAGCATGGTTTTTCCAACGTCCTTCAAACGGGTAGTTAATACAATAACGTCCTCTAAATAGTAGGTTACTATACTGGAGTGGTTTTTACAACTAGACATGTAAGAGATAAGGGTGTTGACAGCCGCAAGTTCGCACATCCCATTGATCGTCAACATGGTAATGAGCGAACCATTTTAAATAACACCCGATGGAATTCACTGCAAAGTTGCCTCGTCCTTCGCCCGTATCCTCATCCTGTTGCTCCCTCTTACCTGCTCCTTCTGCACCTTTATAAAAAGTCGTTCAGATCCCTCCAACTTCTCATTATAGAGATACGCCACTCAGGATTTCTTTCTGGACCCCATTTCGAGAGCGTGGAGAAGTACGAGAAGTATTGTACCCATTGTGTCAAGTTGCGTCTTTATATGCCAGGGTTGCTGATGACTCTCGTTACAGAGCCATAAGAAAGAAAACCAAGGTTGAGAAACACCAAAATATAATATCACGAAGAAGAAAACCCAGTTTCTTAAATTTTGAATGTTTTTGAAATTTCATGCAACGGGTGTTTATGCCCCTGTTGTTTGCTAGTTATTATGATATTCATTCCACATCAGCCATCCATTTTCCACCTTCTCCTTTTGCTTGCTTCCAGAAATTAGAAATTCGCTTATCCAAGTCATGCTATACTTATTGTTGGGTGGGCATAGAGACATCAGCCTTCTTAGCGACGGCATCAGCGCTCTGCCACAGAGCCGTAACAGTCTTGAGTTGAGTGTAGAAGTTGATACCAGGCTTTCCGTAGAATGTGTTGGCACCGCCACCGGCAATGGACTTCTTGTTACCGGTGAAAGAGAACATGGGCAAGGGGACAGGGATAGGAACATTGATACCAACCTGACCGGCCTCAATGTTCTTGCGGAAGATCTCAGCAGTGGCGCCAGACCTGGTGAAGATAGCAGTACCGTTACCGTACTCGTTCTTGTTGACGAGGTCGATAGCATCTTCAATGGACTCGGCGTTGAGGCAGACAAGAACGGGACCAAATACTTCCTCCTTGTAGCAGGTCATGTCAGGGGTAACATTGGTGATGATGGTAGGTCCAACCCAGTTGCCGTTGGGGTACTTGCTGGGCTTGAAGCCACGGCCGTCGAGAAGAATAGTAGCGCCCTCCTTCTCAGCGGAATCAATGAGCTTCTCAATGCGCTCCTTGCTCTGAGGGGTAATGACAGGGCCGAGATCGGCTCCCTGCTCGAAACCGCCGTTGACATTGAGGTTCTTGGCTTGCTCAGCAACGTCGTGGAGCCACTCCTTGGTCTCACCGACCATGACGAGGGTGCTCAGGGCCATGCAGCGCTGACCGGCAGCACCGAAAGCAGCACCAACGATGGAGTTGATAAACTGGTTCTTGTTGGCATCAGGTGAGACGACAGCATGGTTCTTGGCACCCAGGTTGGCCTGGACACGCTTGCCGTTGGCAGATCCACGGCTGAAGATGTACTCGCCGGCTTTGTTGCCACCGACGAAGCTGATGGCCTTGATAGCAGGCTCATCTAGGATGAAATCGACAGTGCGGTGAGCACCATGGATGATGTTAACAACACCGGCAGGGAAACCGGCCTTCTCGACAAGCTCAGCAATAATCATGGCAGCGCCAGGGTCACGCTCGGAGGGCTTAAGAATAAGTGTGTTACCAGTGATAGTGGCAATGGGAATGCACCAGAGAGGAATCATGGCAGGGAAGTCTGAGTTATTGGTTAGCTCGAGCCGCGGCCTGTTAAAAGATGAAGTACTCACTGAAGGGGCAGATAGCAGCAGTAACACCCAGGGGCTCGCGGTAGGTTCGGGTCTCCATATCCTTAGCGACCTCGAGGACCTCACCCTTGAGGAGCTCAGGGGCGGCAACGGCAGCTTCGGCGACCTGGAGACCTCGGAGAACGTCACCCTTGGCATCAGCAAAAGTCTTGCCCTGCTCAAGAGTAATGCTGGCAGCGAGGCGGTCCCAGTTCTCACGAATAAGCTGAACGAACCGGAACATGATCTGCTGTCGAGAGATAACACTGGTGTTCTTCCATGACTTGAAAGCCTTCTCAGCGCTCTCGACGGCAGCCTTCATCTCGGCATCGGTCATCTGGGGGACGCGAGTGACGAGCTCATTGGTAGCAGGATCGTGCAGGTCAATGTATTTATCGGCCGTAGAGGCAACGAACTTGTTGTCGATGAAGTAGGGGGTATCGACAACCTCAACCTTTGCGTGCGTGGTAGGATAGCTGCTGGCAGTGGAAGCCAATGCAGCCGTCACAGGCTGAAGCTGCTTGGTCGTGGCATGAATGCGCCTGGCAGCGACATGGGATGGGCCGCTGGAGGATGTAAGAATTGAGGCTCGAGAGAGAGCAGGAGTAGAACGGCTTGAGGCTCCCAGGCCGCGAGAGATTGCGCGACGCATGATGGCGGCGGTAAAGGAAGATGTGGTTGGTGGTGTAAGTTGCTAGCGAGGAGAAGGGAAGAGCTATTGTCCTCGACAACTTCTAATGAAGCAAGCAACAATCAAGTCAAGATGCAAAAAGGTCATGGGACTCGTAGACTTTTATACTGAGAAATTGGCCTACCTGCACCGGCTATGGTACCGGTGCGGAGGCCATGTCCGTTCCCTTGGTTGGAGCCATGGAGGTCACCACCAAAGACGTCGTCTCTGGCTCGTCACTGTGCGGGGCGGAAGGAGCTGCTACTCATGATAAGCCAGCAACTGCCCTCCAGAATCGGTTGACATTTCTGGAAAGTGTGGGGTAATTGCCGAACGAGCTCCGTCTCGCCCGCTGGTTACCGTCTGTGCCGATGGATCCCACGGTTCTCATCTTTCGGGGTTCTTCTCCAAATCCGAGTCTCTCACTGGCCAAAAGAGGACAGCAACTATTCATGAGGCTAAGCAGACATGTTGCTATTCTTCGTCTCCATTCGCCTGCCTAATCCGGAACGGTATCTATCTCGACCTAGCTACTACCCAACTACATATCTACCGCATTGGTTGTCGTCTTATATCAGACACCGGAAAGACCTTCCAGATATTACAAATAAGCATACATGCTAACAGAGCCCGTTCTTATCTTGGTCTCTCACCAAAGATGGCAGATGTTATAGATACTAGGTACCTATCCAGGCACTGTCTGTGATTGAGACACACGCCGATTTCGGCCAGCAATTGTATTGCTACCAGCTGATAAAAGTTGACTTTACCTAGACTAACTGATGGTGCAATCTATCACATGAAGCAAAAAAAAAAACACCATGCCTGGACCAACTCACTCAAGTCATATCAAATCATGGGCAAGAGTTGAGACAAGTCAGCCTTAAAAAAAAACAGCTATCAATTGGTTGATATCCCTATCGCTGATCTGATGCGCCAAAAGAACAAAATTTCATTTCATAACAATTGTTTATATTTCCTCCACAACTTGCTTCTTACTTCTCGTACTCCTTCATGTACTCTGACCAATTTTGAGTGTATGATTGATTTGATGCAAGCCCAGTTTCCGTCTTCTCCTTACGACTGGCTGCGGGTGGTGCGCTTGTTGACCTCACCCTTAACCTTCTCAGCACCGGTGGCGCTGGCCTCGGCGGCCTTGTCCTTGACTTGCTTGGCCTTGTTGGAAGCCTTCTCAGCAGTCTTCTGGACAGCGGGAGATGACTTGCCAAGGTTGAAGAGGACAGCAATGAGACCGGCGGCAGCGAGGATGATGGCGGCGAAGCCACCGGCGACCTCGGGAACGAACTTAATAGCCTGGATGGGGTCCTGAGCAGCAATGGCCTTGAAGAGGTCAAGCTTCTCGGTAATGTAGTGAACAGGGTCTTCCATGAAGTTCAGGTCGCTGGGGGATCGGGGCTTGTCATCCTGCTTAGGCTTGTCAGCCTCGGCGAGGGCCTTCTCGACAGGGTGCTTGACACCGAAGGTCTCCTCAGCGAGCTTGTTAGCATCCTCAATGGAGTGGCCGATGTAAATGTTGTCAAAGAGGATGTCGTTCTGCATGGTCCAGATCTCGAAGCCAATAGCTCCCATGGGCTCAAAGTTGGCAGGGGTCTTGTCCTCGAAGTAGTTGGGGTTCTTGATCTTGCGGGGAGCCCAGGTGCCCTTGTAGGCAGGGTTCTCGACGTAAGGAGCGGTCCACTTGCCCTTGTAGTCAGGGTTGCGCTTCATGGGCTTGGTCCAGGGGCCACAGCCAGAGGCATCGGCACACTTGGGGTTGGGAACAGTAGGTGCAATCCAGTCACCATCTTCCTCATCATCCCAGTCATCGGGCTTCTCAGCCTCGGGGTCAGGAATGGTAACGGCCTCCTCCTCGAGCCAGTCCTCAGGCTTGGTAGCCTCCTCGTCAACGACCTCGAAGGGGGCTTCCTCATCCCAGTCCTCGGGCTTCTTGGCCTCAGGGTCAGGGATACGGGCCTGGTCAACCCAGTCCTCGGGCTTCTTATCATCGGCGTCGTCAATCTCGGCGGGGGGGTTGACGGCAGGGGAGAAGTCCTCCAAGAGGCTGCCAGTCTTGACTTCCTCGTTGTTTTGCTTAATGGCATAGGTGTTGTTGGGGTGGACGATCAGAGTGTAAAGCTCTGTGGTCTTAGTGATCTTGGCAGAAGGGGGAGACTCCAGGTGCTTCTCCTCATACTCGCCGGTCTTGGGGTTCTTATGGTTGAAAATGAAGTGAACCTTGTTGGTGTGGCCACACTTGTCGGGACCGAACATGATCACGTAGGGGGTTGTGTTGGCGAACTCCTCCTGGTGAAGAGCCTTGTTGTCGCGAAGGAGCTTCATGTAAGCACCACCGCACTCGAGGCCATCTGTGAACAAAATATTAGCATGTGCAATAACTTAGCGGGCTGAAGGCTATGCTTACTCTGTAGCTTGACCTCGTACTGAACAACAAGAGTCTTGCCCTTGTTGTCAATCTTCTTGGGGAACTTGGCGGAGATAGCGTGGTGAGCGGCGGGGTTCTTGACAACAAGACCCTTATCGCCGTCAATTCCCTTGTACTTGACAGGCTCCTCAACGGCCCACTCGCCGACGTATGCCCACTCCTCCTCAGAGCCGGTCGTATCCTTCTTTGCGTGAGAGGGTTGCCATCGCTGGTCCCAGTCGTCGGTGAATTGTTCAAGGAAGTCAGCCTTGAGGTTGGTAGGCTGTATAGTGATGTGTTAGCTGACAATCGACCACCGTCCGAGCTCATAAGCTCGGTGAAAAAGTATATGAAGCTCCAATTCGCCTTCAACATGAACTTACAGTAAAGGTAGGAAGCTTATCAGGGACGGAGGGAGAAGCCTCCTTAACGTCCTCAGCGTGGACGTTGCCCGTAAGCATGGCAGCCGACACGGCCGCCGCGACAGCGTTTAACTTCATGGTGGTTGAAGTGACGAGATAGCTCAGGCAAAAGAGTTCCAGACGTCACTGACAAAGCTGCGGGGATGCGAGGGGAAGGAAAAAACAAAAGCACGATCCTGAGACGTGCAACTGCTAATAATGATCAGTTGATGAGTGAATTCCCGGTGCTCGAGGAGAATAAAGAGTTCCAAGAGTGAGGTGGAATGGATGAAATAAAGAAGCGAGAGGTGGCGTCTTAACAAATAGTGGAGAGCTTCTGCTTAGTGTTGAGGACACGTAGAAGCTCAGAGCCGCTACCGACACAAGTTTCAGGGATCACGAACCGACAGGCGCAGGGCAAGGCGGGGGGGAAGCTTGGAAAGGTGGGAAAGGTGGGAAAGGTGGCCCGGAGCCACTAAGGCAGGAAGGTGCGGCTGCCACTGTCAGGTACTGGAGGCGGGGAATTTGAAGGAAGGCCGGCCTCGGTTTCGCAGCTGTTCGCAACTGCCTGTCCCATAGAAGGCTCGAGAAGGAAGGCGTGTAGGACTATTGGCGGATGAACTGTTGAGTTTTATTACGAGGCTGGGTTCATGGTGGTTTATTGAAATTGTGTGCTAAAGAAAGAGTAGCAATTGCAACGGTGCACAGAACATTAAGCGTACCGGCCTGTTAGCAATAAACTCGTTATACGCTGCAGCTAACAGTAGTTGGAGAAGCTTCATTGCCCTAGATGATAAGCGTAGTGCCCACAATGGTTAACAGTTGACCTGAGCTAAAGGGTGCAATAATAAGCGGCGCAAAAGTCTGCACTAAATTAGCATAAAATGACTTGCTAGTTCTGTCTTTCTTAGGTACTTCTGGAGACCTGGTTCCTGATACCGTGGGATAGTCCATGAAACGATAGATAGTATCACTCTGGTTTCTCAGTTGATAATGCATGGTCAATTCAACCTACTAAGCCGGACTTACTGTTGATTTTTACTTATGAATCATACACTTCACTACATCATTCATCAACAACATCAGTTGTGTGAGCCCATTCATTATATGGCAGCTACCCTAAGCCTGATCAATGAGTTGCTGGGCCACCAATGTTTAAGTTTAGGGGCTAGGATCGTGTGACAGAGGCGCGATAATTACAAAGGAACATTGTGGCGTCAAGGAATTGAATTGTGTTTCAACGAACCTGTTCAGAACCAAGGCCGTCGAAGATGCAGGTTGAACCAATTCAATTGTTCTGATGGAGATATTGCCAGTTGGAAGCATGAATTTGCGTCGGAAACTCGCTCTTCTAGACGATTCTTTTACCGTTGAATTCAATTGGTTTTTACGCTTTGAACATGCATCGTCAGACCCTCATTTCGCTTGTTTACAAGCTAACGTTTGAAGTACCCGATTGGGAATCGTGAGCCAATCACGGACAAAAGACCCACCCTTAGCACGACCTCAGTGGCCGCGCTGCGAGTTGTAAGTTGGAATCACTCTGAGCAGAAGAAATTGCAATTGAGGCGCAAAAAAGAGGTATTGTATTCATGCTCATATGCCGAGCCATATGTGAACGCGAAATGATTACCCAAAAAAACAAAAATTTGTCCATGAAATTCGATTCAGCCCGTAGGCCTTCATCATGCTGTCCAACATGTGTCACATCTTGAAATTCAAACTCCAATCATTACCGCTCTAGTAAAACCCATTAAATCCTTCCGTCCTGTCGAACCAGATTATCCTAAAGTAGGAAACCCAATTTACAGAGCGAAGATAGCGGCAACGAGACCGAGGAAGGAGACACCACCAATGAGAGAAGAGGCGGCGTTGCCAGTCTCGGATACCTCTGCAGCGGTGCCAGTGGCAGTGCCGGAGCCGGTGGCAGTGCTGGTCTCCTCGGAGCTGGATTCAGAACCAGACTCGGAGTTGGTAGCGGCAGCAGTGGCGGTAGCATCAGACTCGGAAGCGGTACCGGTAGCGGTGGCCTTGTCAGCGGCGGAGGAGGCAGCCTCGGAGGCCTGGCTCTTGACATCGGGGACGTCGGTGCCACGGGGGGTACCGTCAACGGACTTCCAGTAGTTGTCGGCGATACACTCGTTCATGCAGGTGGTGTACTTCTGGGTATCGGCCTCGGAGCCCTTACCCTTGGGGCAGGCGGCAACACACTTGGTGGTCTTCTCAATGTCCTGCTCGTTGGGAGAAGGAACCTATTGGGTTTGTTAGCTTCCTGCTGATGACTGTTTTATCTTTGTTAGAACATACAGTGATACAGTAAGACTGGCACTTGACATCGCCAGCCTCACAGTCCTTGAGGCAGTCCATCTGGGAAGCCTGAGCAGGGTCCATAGAGACGGTCTTGCTCTGGGCAGAGGCCATGGTGGCGAAAGCACCGGCAGCGAGGATGGATGTGAAACGCATGTTGATGGTTTTTGGAGGTGTGGGTATTAGAATTAGTTGAGTAATGTAGTTAAAAAGCGAGAGTGGGAATGGTAGTCTGGTCTAACGAGTGACAGATTTGATATGACAACGAGGGTGAAGAGAGAAGGGAAAGAAGTCAGTAAGAGACGGGGCTGGACAGTCCTTTTATGAATTCTCGAGCAAGCAGACTACTCTAGCAGCAGATGCAGAACAGAGCAAAGGGGCACCCCCCTTAGGTCAGGTCAGGCAACCAACAGATTCGAGCTAGACAAGACCAGGCAAGAAGCAAAGTCTCAGACCCCATCACCCCAGGCCCAACTAAAGGGATTCTAGGACTGCTGAGTGAAATCAACAGCAGAGTCACACTAACAAGAACAGAGCGCCAAGGCTGCACCCCCGGCTCATCGGGGGTATAGGGATCCACCAGGTCCATTGAATGAGGTGGGACAGGGAACATGGGGTGAGCGAAAAGAGGAAAGGGACCCATGATGGCGCTAGCATTGGGGCCGCTTGGGTCCATAAATTTGATCAGGAAGAGAAGATTGTGGACTGAGAGAGACCCATGCGACCATGGCCTCTCACGGGCTGATCAATCCGTGTTGCCGTTCGTTTCGTTCTGAACTGAACAGTAGCTTTCTGTACGCATGATGCATACAGCATATTCGGGGTTCCGTATCATGGCAACGCAGCACAGCATCGACAGAGGAGGGAGGGTACTTTTGGCCTCTTTGGTAATGCCACGCAACCCCCTCCTCTCTACCATCACACAACAACACATCTTGACGTCGTGCCACCACTTATTAGAGTTGAACAAGTTGGAGTTCGAGTTACAATCGGACAGTAGCGAGCCCAGCCCAAGAGACGAAAGAGGAGACTCGACAAGGGCGTGAGATTTCCTTGTCGATCCATCGGGTGAGTTAGGTATTTAGTTAGGTGTGATCACATCACAGTAGCACGTAGTAATATCTGGGGAAAAAAGCCCACCGAAACCTCAATTTTAATTTTGCAAGCCATGATGCAGAAAACCACCACTCATTTGCCAGCCCGCACATGGGTTGACTGGGGGAGGAAACGCCCAATTGCTTGGATCATGTCGCCTGTAATTCCGGCTCAGTGCAGATCCTGCAGTATTCTTACCCTCCTAGCTGCCCTTTTGTCTGTGTACGAGTCTTTCTTTCTTTCTCGCTCTCGCTCTTGCTCTGATGATCGGGACGTCGCTAGGCTAGGCTCGGCAGAGAGGCAGGCTCATGATGGTTCTTCTGAAAGACGTTGGGACTTGGGAAGTAGAAAATAACATTGACCCACATAGACTGATCCTCTTCCTCCACTTTGATCATCAATTCATCCATCCATCATGACCAGCTTCGCCTCCTCAACCTCGTGTTGCTGAGTGGTATGGCCACCATCTGAGCCTTTTAACCTCTTGAATAGGTGGTTGTTTGTTATTTTCTGTCAGAAATTAGAGTCTTGTCACTCTGTTCTGCACCTCCAAAGTTGACGCTTCCTGCTGCTCTCATGCTTTTGTTGTCCTTTCAGCGTCTAACTTTAGTTTCCTGCACTAGGGAAGGATCTGGAAATCGATTGGACCCGAGCTTGTCTCAGGGGGTGACCATGCCATCCGTAGCTTAGGCCAGACAATAATAGACCCTGCCTCCATTTGGGAGTAACCTACAAGGGGTGAGGGAGGGAGCGGAAGGGTGTCCGAGACTCTAAACCACCAGGGCAGTGTTTGCAATCCAGCCAATCCGATACATCTAAAAGACAAACAACACAATAACAACAACAGAGACGGAATGGCTCAACCTGTTTCTTTACAGTACCTAGATACAGTGTAGTAACGAATATATTGCTGCACATAGTAGTTGCGAGACTACTCATATCTGCCATTGTACTAAAAAAAGCCACTTTGTTCATCTTGAGGCCTTTTTCGCCTGAGTAACTACGCGGGCCGAGGAATTCAAGACCATTCTGGAGAATCGAATCGGGAGACTTTGTTTTAGAGTGAATCTGTTTGGCTAATACCAGCGTCATATCAATGCATTGTCACTAGAGGTACCCAACAAACTCTCTTCTATTCGCCTCCCCAAAACGAGACAAGAGAGCCACGCACACGGCGCATCTTTTGGCGCGTGTAGCGAAAAGCTGAGGTCTGAGAAAAGTGTGGGTGAAAGTCCAAGACAGACAGACAGGGCCTGTTCTGATCTGTTGCCTGTCGCCTGTCACCTGCAAAAGCCGTCGGCTCATGCTCTCCCATGAATACGAGCCCTGTAGTAACCCCCCCTGCCCTCACCATGTTGGGATGGATGGATGCCAATGCCGTTGGACCTAATATTCCTCTCGTTATTAGGGGCATTTTTACGAATATCCGTACCGATATGTACTGTCACGGTTATTGTACCAGGACCAGGGCTTGGCCTCCGGGCATCGGCGTAAGAGCTGTAAATGGTCATTAAAGCCAGGTCCAGGGCCAAGATCAAGGCCAAGACCAAGAAAAAAGATGGTCGTCTCACACTCATCAAACGAATGAGATTTAATTAACATTATCCACCAGTTCTTTGCATCAGATCAGGTTTCTTCCAAGGCATTCGTCCACCGTTTAGGTAGGTGTCGTTGTCACCGTTCATCTCAAACTTTGAGTCATCTGGTAGATATATGATATGAACCCTTGTGTTAATTAATGCATTGACGTTTGTATCAACGGGCGGAGTATCGTCGAAGCTTCACGACACAGCAGGCAAAGCCTTGGTTCGATTATGGACCGCTCTCGGCTATCCCGTCCCCGTTCCTATTCATAGCTCACTTGACTTGCCACCAGATGCAATACAACATCAGATTCAAGCATGAATGCGCATAGCATCGAGATGCTGGAATCTGGACTATCGAGGTACAAAAAGAAGAAAAATATGTTCCACTTGAGAGGCCTGTACAATATCACTGTAAATTGGATCAAGGGAAATAACTCAGCCATTAAACATCAACAAGGGCCAAACGCTCCCAAGCTATTGTTTCTCATCGTTCAATTAAACTGTATTGAACCTAACAGCCATTGCTTCATACGGTAAATTTGTGGCTGTCAATTGGACGGATCTCGTCCATCTCTCCTTAGAAACGGTGACGCTTGTGATTGCACAGGGCACTGACAGACTCTGCAACCACTTAGAGGCTCTGAAATCCCAGGCTAAAAGCACATATGGCTTTGCGGTTAAGATTGGTACGAAAATCTGCAATCCAGAACCATTGACTGTGCTTTGACTGTGATATCATCTCATTTCCCCGTGCATCACGAGCTGTTACACTGAGACCGCCACAGCCGCCAACTACTTCCGACTTCCGTCTCGGCTGCATCGATCTATCAGCTCACCAAATTAATATTGGATATAACATTTCCGGGTCCTAAAGAACAATCAAGATGGCAGCTGAGCAACAGCGCCTAACTGGCGATGCCCTCATTACTTCCGAGGACCCTAACCATCCTGCCAACCTGATCCCTTCGCTATGCGCAAAGTTCTGGACATTGGGCTGGGTCACGGGTACTGGAGGTGGCTGCTCTATTCGAGATGAGTATGTCCAACTGCTGCTTGTTGCTTGAGTTTTCATCTTTACTTGACCCATTCATTCATTGGTTTACCCCGCGACCCCGCGATCATGAGTTGGAGGCGCAAATATTTCATTTCCCCATTTGATTCAAGTAACTATCACCAAATATGTTGCTCTCCCCTTTTCAAGTGAAGAGAACCGCCACTACTCTGCTCTCAAGATGAAGCCATCTTTATCAATTCGCCTACGAATGATACTCACACAATGGCCATAGTGATCTCGTGTACATCGCCCCCTCAGGCGTGCAAAAAGAGCTTATGAAAAACACCGACATTTATGTCATGGCCCTCTCTGAGCAGGACCCCAACCACAACAAGCTCAACCAGCGCACATATCTGCGATCCCCTCCCTGCTACAAGCCTTCTCAGTGCACTCCCCTGTTCCTTGCTGCGTTTACCCGCCGAGGAGCTGGTTGCTGCATCCACACTCACTCACAATGGGCCGTCCTCGTTACCCTCCTGCTTGAGTCTCAGGGCCCAGGAAAGGACCGTGTTTTTGAGATCAACAACATTGAGCAGATCAAGGGTTTTGGTCGTGGCATGAACAAGACAGGCAACTTGGGTTACCATGATACCCTTCGCATTCCTGTCATCGAGAACACCCCTCATGAGGAGGATCTGACTGAGTATCTCGAAGAGGCTATGGACAAGTACCCCGACGCATATGCTGTTCTTGTCCGTCGTCATGGTGTCTACGTCTGGGGCGATAATGTCCACAAGGCTAAGACTCAATGCGAGAGGTAAGGAACCATGATTTGAACCAGCCACCAGTCCTTTATATTAACCTATGATAGTCTCGACTACCTCTTCCAACTCGCTGTCGAGATGAAGAAGCTAGGTCTTCCATGGATCAGCGAGGTTGAACAGATTGCCCCTCAGCGAACATAGAAAGGAGAGGTATATCTTAGACCTTCATACTCTGATCAATAGTATGCAATGGGTATATACGGAACGATTGGAGCAGGTGGCTCATCATGGTAAAAATTAGGCGCTCGGAAAAGAACACCATATTTTAAGGCTAGTGATTTAGCATGTGATCATCAAGGTTACAAGCAATGTCGTGCATGAAGGGGGAAAAGAAGATGTCTGAGATTGTGATGAATGACGTTCGTATACACAGCGAGCCTCATAAATGCCCATATATCTAGTTGTCATGATACTAACGACATGGTTACGCAGACCAAGAAACTCCGCATTTGCTGACGTGAAATTAAACGACTGTTTCTCTATAGTTCGTCTCTAGAGCGTTCTTGTTCAACAACCTCAGGCTCTTCCCACATCCTCTTCTTTGGGTTCCTAACATTATCCTCATCGCCCTCAGGAATATTTCCAAGCTCATCCGCATCCCTAATAACATTTACAATCTTGTCCACCTCCTCCAAGATTTCAGCTTCTTCACCAGTCTCAACTTGAATCGTTGGCAATTCATCACCAGGCAGACCCTCGACGGGAACACCCTTGCTTGGCTGTCCAGCCTCTTCCACCTTGCCCGATCCAGACCCGGCGTGCATCACTGCGCTGCCAGCTGAGGTCCCCAGCCCAAACATTAATCTCAGAGGCAGCCAGACAAGCCACCACATAGGCCCATACAGCAATCTTCGGAAGAGTAACCACCCGAGTGTTATACCCAGCATGTAAAACGCCGTTTGGAGATACCACGTATCACTCTTCTGCGAGCGCAGCAAAGTTCCCAACAAATCCTTCGAGCTAGCCAGCATCGAATCCAAATCCGTATACGATTCGTTTAGTTGCTTCAGCGCAGCAGATGACTCGGTGAGCGTCTCGTGCGCAAACTCGCTGCGCGCCAGCTCCGCCTGAATCAGATCATGGGTGCGCCGCAGAGCATTAGTCACATTGGCGCTCGCTCCGACGGTCTGCTGGTCCTCTTCGGTAAGGCTGGATTGCTGCTGCTGAGGGTGGTGGTGATGGTGTTGAGGACGGTTGGACTTTTCGTCGTCGGGGTAGAGAGAGTTGTTCTCGGATGCTGGTTGCGAGAAGGATGTAAGGAGTAGCTCGCGTTCTCGCCTTTGCGCCTGCGCAAGGCTATGTTTCGCCGCTAATCGTGCTTTTCGAAAGGATAGGCGACAGCTGTATCGAATTAGACACGATTCAATATGTAATCTGGTGTAAGCCGTACCCTTCGAGCTCATTTCCAATTTTTTCAACGCCCTCCTTCAACCTGGCCTTATCATGCTCTACACCGCGGAGGAATTCCACCTCTTCCTGTAGAATCTCATGCTCTTCTTCTACATCTCGTAAGGTACTTGTAATTTCTGCGCTGAGCTCGCCACTCTCACTGCTCTCTTCGTCGGTGCTCAGGGGCACAGAGCCGGGTTGGAATTTAAGCGTTCCAAGTCGGTCGATGAGCTCCTTGAGCTGTATGATGGTTTCTTGTAGAGCTGTCAAGCGCTCTTGCAAGCCCTCAAAAGACATTGCGGCTTATAAGGGTCGTGGTATAATGTCGAGGTGGAAAATTAATAGTCATATGCGTGCTGTCTAATTCGATCTCGAAACGTGGTCCATTGGCATCATGACGTTACGGGTCGAACGATGCCCCTTTAGGACAATATGCATGTACCGAGGCGTATTCCCGACCTCGAAATTTCAGCATCGTGAAGCTGCCGAATAGCGGCTAAGTGTACTAACGACCACGTTCGATACCCTCATTCCGTCGATTAGGCCGAATTGCTCGCACGCTGTGCCCCCGTTACGGAGATGATTACAAAATTCATGACAGAGGTCTCGGCCAAGTTCAACCCGTTCTCGACCTGCGCGAAGCCAGCTCGTTTATTCCTCACACTTTTACCTCCAAATGCTCGAGCCAACGGCACAACCATCACATCAGCAATTCTACCTCGAACTTCTCAAGAACCTAGCTCTCTACGAATCAAGTTCAGTACGTTGTCTCGTATAGTTGCGTCGGAGGGGTCAATGGCTAACTAGTGCAGAGGATGGCAAAGAGTTCAACTTTGATTGCCAAAAGATCAACATCAAGGGACTTGTCGAGGAGGTGGACCGACATTCACGCCAACTGCAAAAGGCAGCCGATTTGACCGATTAAAATACCACTTTACTGTATCACTATCATGCATCAACGGCGTTGAGGAAACGACTCATGTACATTTACGAATCCCAGCGGGACAACACAGGAGGAGTCTTGTATAATATTACGACAATTGGCATCATTTTTTCTCTAAGCGTATACGCTCAACTTTTTATGAAGAAAACATGCCCATCCGACTTGTTCTTTTTATGCAAGATGGTCTACAAAACTTAAGCAGAGGCACCGCTGATGAAGAACCACTTGTCAATGGAAGCGTCGATCTTCTCGGCGGGGACCTCCTCGTGAGCGGGCAGAGGAGGAAGCTGGTCAGGGCTGACGCGAGTAGGAGAGTGCTGGACAGTGACGTTGGTGCTGTACAAGGATTAGTATGAATCTTGAATGTAAATCAGGATGAGAAACTTACGTGGAAACACCACCAGCGGGGGTCTTGCCAGTGACAAGACGCTCCCAAGCCTCGGCGCACTCGCGTACAACGTCAAGAGCGTAGCTAAAAAATATTGTTAGTTTTGAAATGACAGCAGCGAAGTAGCAACACTCACTCCTTGTTCTTGCACTCGCCAGTGAAGGCAAACTGGTTCTCGGGCTTGCCATCGGGAATCTTGTAGATGCGGAACCACTCATTGGTGGCACGGAGAAGACCGGGCAAGTGTCGCTCAACGTCCTCAACGTCGTTCAGCTTGGAGGCGAGAGGGTCGTTGACATCAATGACAATGACCTTCCAGTCAGTCTCCTCCTCGTCGAGGAGAGCCATGACACCGAGGACCTTGACCTGCTTGATCTGGCCGGGGTAACCGACGAGCTCACCAATCTCGCAGACATCGAGAGGATCGTTGTCGCCCTTGGCCTTGGTCTCGGGGTGGACAGTGTTGGGGTCCTCCCAGGTCTGACAATGGAGTTAGCGGTGCATCAAGACCATGATAGATTCGGCCGACATACCTGGGGGAAGGCACCGTAGTTCCAGAGGTAACCCTTGTGGGGGAAGCAGTTTCGGACGTATCGAAGCTTGCCCTTCTTGATGTCCTGCTTGATGGGGTTGAGGAGCTCCTCCTTGGAGATCTGGAGAGGGATTTTGTTAGCATCGAAACTTATTTCATTCTTTTGTTGGTCTGGGCGGCGATTGCGCCATGAGGAGGAGGAGGGGTAATGTTGGGGCACACGACAGCTGTCGATAAAGCCAAACAAACATTGCGAGGAAGACACGAGGGAAGAAATAGTAGCAATTTACGCAGGAAAAACATACCTCAAGCTTGGCATTGGTCCATCGAGGAATCTCAACGACCATGTTCAGGATGGTCTGCTCCTGGTTGGCGTAGAGAGGAATATCGTGAAAAGGAGAGACGGGCTGTCCATCCTTCTCGACGTAGACTCGGTGCTCGAGGGTGTTGGGAGCCGCAACCTTGCGGACGGTGTAGTTGGAGGCCATGTCGGGCTTTTGCTTTGAGACAGGACCGGTGGGTGATGAGGAGGTGGAAAAGTGTCGAGCAATCTGAGCTGTCCGACAAGAAGAGATTTTGGCGGTTGACGTAGCAGAGGGAAGGGGCGAGGATGGAGGGGGCGGGGCACTGTTTCTCCCGCCCGAACCGGAGCCTGTAGCAACAGGGCTGCGTGCAGTTGAGGACGCCATGTAATTGGCCCGTCCACGTACGTGAAATGCTAACGACGCTGCGAGTGGCCTATGCAGCAGTGTTCCAGTGCCTGTAGTGGTCCGTAGCGACCTCTGGAGCAACCGACAGCGGTGGAACATCAACAGCAGTCTTTGAGGGGCTGCGAAGAGTGGAGCAGCCCCGGAGAAAAGGAATTGAAGGAGGAAGAGAAGCTTTAAGGAATCAGGGGAGGCAATTGTTATCAACAAGTATACGGTGAGTGCACGGAAACCTTGTCCGTGTCTAGGTAGACTTACACCGCGGTCATCGGCTGTTGTGTGTTAAGAGAGACCGAGGTCTTTTTTTTTTTGCAAGGTCAAGCGGAAATTCAGTCGGTCAATGGAAGATTGACGGAGAACTAACTGATCCTGGATGTCATGATGGGTCTCGGCTGTGCTAAACTTAACTGGCTTATCTGCCGTGTCATATCCACACAACACTGCCGACAGCAGCCCGAAGAATCTAAGAAGGTCATGATCGATTCAATCCATAGCATGAAGCATACACACAGCAGTAGGTAGTGAAGGGAATTGTGACTGTCTTGATTATGGCGCTGAATTAATTATTAAGACTAAGTTGTTTTTAATGCGCTTTCCCATTTGCCCTCAGAAGAAGAAAATATCCATTAACCCTTGAATAATCGTCTTAATGATAGGACCAGCTGTCGGAAACCAGACATCAAGCTCCTAGTTTATACCATTAGCAATAAATTAATATGTCTGGAGTAAAACTTACTCTCTAGGCTCTTAGAAGTCCTCCGCCTTTGGATACCTAATTGATAGAACTGGAAAAGAGTTTCCCAAAGAAGCTTTGCTTGGGTTCAAGCCTTGATATAGCGTCGAGTAGTTCTTTGCGCCATATCTCCTCGCGCTTCTGGTTTGCTGTAATTTCTTTCTGGTTTGCTCTGATCTCTCGTATCCATTTATGCATTTCGTTGATGTTTGTTTGGGTATTGCGTAGTCGGCGAAAGTTACGAGATGTATTCAGGTTCCTTGAAAGACATGGGGTATGGGATGCATAGTATCCTGTGAATCGACTAATGGTGTGGGATGGAATGGTGTGGGATGGCTTGAACGATTTGTGGAATCTCGAAAACATTTTAGGTAGCTTTGTAAATCAATACTAGCATTTGTAAATTAATACTAGCATTTGGTGGTGAATGTTTGGACGAAGTGAATGTTTGGGCGAAGTGAATGTTTGGAAGAAGAGAGTAGAGGTGGATATAAATAGGAATAAGAAAAAAGGCAGGCTTCAGGCCTCTTCTCTATTTTGTAGCTGAGAATCTGCTTGTGATGTTGCGCCCTGCGACGAAATGTTTTCGGATACCCAGAGCGATAGATCGCGGTCAACAGGTGGCTGAGCTGGAGGGTTCGGCAATACTATGCAGTCCTAGCACTACTTTGAATCTGTATTTTCTTCGTGTAATAGACTTGTATCCTAGGATAATGATAAGTGGTTAGCTAGGTAGCTTTGGCTGTGTACATAGCGATGGGTAGATAGGTACACTTGTAGTTGAGTTAGTAGGTCGGCTTGTTAAGTTGGCTTGGTAAGTCTCTTGATGGCTACTAACACATCAGCCTAGGAGCTTGCAGCAGTTGAGAAAGAGGAAGGAGCGAATCAGATCCTGAAAGCTGTTTGTTTTATACTGGCATAACGTTCATCTGATGATAACTTTTGCATGTTGTCAAACTTAAGAACTATACCACAAGACGAAAAATATGAATTTGATTCAACTGATAAGAAAAGCCAAATAGTACTTGTAGGATATAAACATACAACACCTCACCTCATAACAACCTCATCGAACACTGAAAACTACCAGATACTGGAAACTTGCGACAAACCAACCAGGCAGACTTAAACAACAGCAAGAGGCTCCTCACTTGCTCAGACAAGCAGACAAGGTTCGCAGAAGAAAACCCATGGCAGCCAAGAGAAACGATCCCCTCACGCTCAATAGACTATAATTATTCTCTTAGCCAGCGACTTCAGCATAAACAGAGGACTTAATACCCCTTTGCTCCTTGGGAGAGGTTTCTGATTCCACCGTGGCAGCCTCAGACTGAACAGGAGACATGCGATCGTCGTTTATCTGTGGCTCCTTGCCCTTTTCTCCGAGGGTTGGAGATCGGCTCTGGACGGGAGTAGAGAAACCCTCAGGCTCAGGCCGCCAGTCTCGAAGGTCGTCCTCGGCATCGTTAAGAATCTGTCGAGCTTGGGAGGAATGTTGATAGGCGCCTCGGGTATCGCCAGGCACAACGGGTGAGTCGTCAAGGAGGTCCAGCAGACGACGGCCATGCTTGGCCAGAATAATCTGCTTCTCGGCCCGTTCGATAGTGGCGGCGAACTCGGAAGCATAAGCCTCCTTGAGCTTCTGTCGGGTCTAAAGATCCTGTCAGTGGTTTTTTTCCGGGGCAGTAAGTCGAGGGTATAAGCCGCAACATACGATGTTTGTCAACTGAGCCTCTGCAACGAGATTCTCAGCTTCCGCTCTCACCAACTCTTGTTCAAGAACAGGTAATCTTGTGCTGCCAGGCTCCTTCAACTTGAGCTTTTGGATTTCGTCGGCAATCTTGTCCTTATTCTCTCGGCTAGGTTGCACACTTTTCTCGGTGTTTCGAATGGCCTTGAGATGTCCTCGAGAATCGTCAAGTGCATGAGCATATGAATCTTCCTGTTCGCCCATCTCACTCAGGACAACACCAACCTTGTCCGAGATGTCGCTGATACTATCATCTCCAGTCTGCTCACCCCATTCTGACAGCTGCGTTGCGATGGAAACTCGTTCACGGCCGGCCGTCTCGTGAGCGCCGATGAGGTTGTTCTCAGATTTGATAAGACGGTAGAGCTTACGAGATAGTTCAGGCTGGACTTGTCCTCTGAGTGAGTTGAAGGAAAAGCCCCCCTTCTTACTACCACTAGCAGCGCCGGAGTTTCTCGATTTGTTGGAGCGGATTGAGAGTGCGCGGTTCCTGCGAAAAGGTATCACGTCAACTGGGGTTTCTACTGAGATCGACTCATTGCGTGAGGTAGATGAATCGAAGCTAAACCGCGACATTGTTGTAGGTTTCTGTTGAGTGCAGACTGATGTGCGCAACAATAGATGAAGGTGTAGCGGTGGATGTAAATGCTAAGCTTACATGTTGACGACGAGATAGATCTCTGTATATGATTATTTGAAACGTAAGAAGGAGCTATGCGGTATTGTATCGAATGCGCCTTTCTTCACAGAGTCAGTTTTGGCATCTCAAGGCGCTGCCTGCTCCTGCTTTGAGACAGAGTGCAAGGCAACATCATCATAAATCTAGGCCCAACGGTAACAAGCTTACAGAGTAAAATAGGGCGACTCGATATTTCAGCTGAGGAGCCACTTTTGGAAAGTAGATTACTGTAAATCGTTTGGGACTTGGCTCCGAGGTTACAAGGGGGATGGATGTAAGAGATCACCAGAAGGTTCAATGCCAACCCAAGGGCAGGGGTCGTGCAGGCTTTAAACAAGTTGGAGAAACATATCAAACTGACGTTGACGACAATGGCTAATTGCCTACCTTGGTACCTTTCCCTGCTTTCAAGAGCACAGGTGCCCGTTCAATGTTATCGGATGCACTGGGACTTACTTTTGGAGTAACGCGCTGTCTTAGAGAGCTCCTTTGGCTCAGTGGCGGAATGCGAAGTGATGTCATGACCACTCTAGCGACGATCCAGTCCTGCGGGACACTCCGCACCCCGCCCAAGCGATAGAGTACCTACGTCAACCAACAGGCTTCTCTTATTCCAAGCGGAGAAGAGCTCAGCTCGAGATGACATGAACCCAAGATCCGTAGCTCCCGAGGGTGTTGGTTGAATAGGCGTGTTCATGTCTCAATTTCATATTGATCTTTCTCTACTGCGATAAGAAATGATAAATTAATGTCTAGCTTGTTTCGTTTCATCCGTTGCAGTGCCTAATCCTGTCATGCAAAAACGCCCTGCTATACCCATATCTTCAACTGGAAGACAATTATCCTCCACCGTAGTTCAGTCATACGTTCCGCATCAATACATAAACCCATTGCCAATACCACTAAACACAGCCCGCCAAGTGTGACTTTGCTTTGTATAACGTCATAGTTTCTTCAACTACACCTGTAATTTGACGTTGCTCCTCTCTAGACGATCAACGGCGCTCGTAGACAATACGTTCGCTGGTGCGTGGGCTGTGGCTGTAGGACCGCCTTGAGACACTCGTGTAGCTGGCTCGTGGAGAGCGCGAGGACGAGTGATGATGGTGGTGGTGGTGGTGATGGTGACCTGTGTATCGCCGAGAAGGCGTGATCTCCTCGTGGTAGTAGTACTTGGTCTTGGGCTTGGGGTCACTGAAACACATGTTGGTGTTTGTTTGAAGGTTTGTTACGCGAATCGTTTATTGGTTCCGAAATGTCGAGATTGTTGAGTGATTGATTCAAGTGTCTTGGTTGCTGCAACAGATAATATGAAGATGCAACTTTGAATAATAGATCGACTCCAAAATGCAAGGTATTGATTTATGTGATGGGAGACAAAAAAACAACGTGTGAGAGTCATTGAGGAGGGTTCTTTCGTTTGATCTTATACCAAAAATGCCCAATGCCCTGGCGTCTTTTGCCCGGTTTCTTTCTGACCAACCCATGTTGTCACAACCTGGCGCAAGCAAGGAGAGGGGTCCTTGGCCAAGGACGACCATTCGGAACCTGCCTCACCCACCCATCTCGACTAAGACAAAGTCCCTCCACACACGCTCACAGTCTAGAGCCAAGTAAAGTTTGCTATTAATAAAAGAGGCTGGACCTGGTCTTGCGAACTTGCCAGCCTGTGCAGACAACGACTTGGGCCCTGACTTTTCGTAATGGGTGGTTTTGCTGACTCAAAGCCTCGTTTTGGTTAAAACATGACCCAAGCCAAGCGAGCATTTAACAGTCATATGACGCTTCTTCACATTTCAAACTAGAAACTTGATTCATTATGGGATCCTTTCTATGTTGCGCTTTTACATCCTGTCTCAAAAAATCGCTTCCGCAACCCTGCAAAAGACGAGAATTCCTCGATCGAAAGACACATGCCCCATTCTATTTAGATTTCTATTTCTTCTGCTTAAATTCCACCTGCAGTTGACCAAGAGCCCAGGTAGTCACGAAGACCGCCATCGCACTGGCAAAGACAATCAGAGGCTTTCGAAGAGCGCTTGACAAAGGCGCGTCGTAGGAGATGATGAGGTGTCGATCCCGGAATTCGTCAACTAGGTTTCTCGCCTTGATGTTGATGTGTGTTCTGCCGACGGTGTCGAGGTAAGTTCGGGTCAGATCAATCGAGGTTGACATGATGGATGACTCGGGAACGTTGGCGTAGTACTTGACGTTCCTATTCGATGATTAGATAGACTACAAACAAGGCTCGGCTTATTAACTTACACAGCACCCTCGGGGAGAAGGACGTTGATGTTGACTTGCTCATACTCGACACCCTCAAGCTGCTTGGGGCCCTCGATGAAAGGAACTCGAAGAACGTAACCTCCAGTCGCGGTCTTGCGCAAGAAGTTAGAAGCATCTGAGTTCCATCCGATAGTGAAGGGGGCCTTCCAGCCGCCGAACAGAGGGTATCGGAGCTTCAGCTCGAGGAGAGCCTCTCGCTTGTTGGATCGGAATCGGGACGTCGAAATGTTGCCAATAACATCGACATAGTAGGCGTCCACACTTCCTACCTGGAGAGGAACTCGCATGTCGGAGAGCGCATAGCTGGGGCGATTGCCTTGAATCAGGTCCTTTGTGAAGTCTCCTCGGCTAAAGGAGCCAGTCAGGTTAGCACCGCGGTAGTGCAGATCGTAGTGTTCCTCAAAGGCAATGTTGCCGCCCCAGTGGCTGACCTCGATATCGCGGTCCAGCTCCTTGACGTGGGTCACAGGCTTTTGAAACTCGAAACGAACACGCGCGGGGGAGACAGCACCGGCGGGCTTCTCTTCAAAAGGTCCATAGATAAGCTTGGAGCCCTGCTTGACGGGGTACTCCTTGACGTCGCCGCTTCCAGGAAGCTTTGTGTAATCGGGAATGTTGGAGGTACCAGTCTTGATTTCGGTCTTCTGCTTCTTCGTGGTGTAGGCGGATGGTGCGTAAACGGAGAAGTCGTAGGCAAGGAATTGCCTAGCCCTCTGCGAAATGACTGCAGGGGAAGGGGTATAGGCCTTGAGGTAGTAGTAGGTGATACCGAGCGTCTGTTGAGCACCAGGCTTGAGTGGCGTAGGTAATTGAATACGGTAGTATTGAACATCACTAATGCGTCAAGTTAGCACTATTATCTCGGTATGAAGTTTGGATAAACTACCTGTTGGCGTCGTATTCGACGGGCTCGACCACAAACGGCCCTGCGTTCGCGTCCTTTCGATCCTTGACCTCGAAACCTCCTACACGAGGCAGCTGTTCAGTGGTGAATGGCACATAGTACTCTGTCTGTGGCTCCTTCGCGACGTTCTCAACAAGGACGTTAATCTGTTCTTTGACGTAATTCTTCTCGAGGGAGATGACGTGTACCAAATTGGCGTTCTGGAAAACCTGGGGAGGTTTGAAGTCGGCAGGAAGGATGATCTTTGATGTCTTGGACTCAGTGCTTGCGCCAGCGAGTGCGGCGGATACCAAGCTAAAGAGCGCCGTAGTAATGGCGAACGGCTTCATGATGACGGCTCGGGTGAAGATTTACTCATCAATTGAGTAGATCCAAAGCTGTCAGGTATGAAAAAGATTCGTGGCCGTGTGCCGAGGAGAATTGTGGACAAACTAAGTTTGGTTGATGCAAGCTCAACTCTCTCGACACCTCAACCTCGCAGCACTCCTGAGACAGCTCCCCAAAAAGCATACGTTGCACGTCAACAGGAGCTTCAGGGTAGGCCAGCTTGCGCAGCCAATGAAAACGTGGCTAGATTGGTGAGACGGGAGAATCGTAGCGCCGGACCCGGGCCGGTATGCTAGCTTTATGTCAGAGATCCATTGCTACCATTCAATGGAGCTAAAGACAACTGGGCGGGCTGTCGAATGCTCGAGGTACCAACAAGCTTCGAGGTACCTGACTGGCAGAGGAGTCAAGTACCTTGCCCTGGGGAACTCCCCACGAATGTGGCTTACTGTGACCTGACATCATGTTACCAAGCTCGAGCTATCAACTCAACGCGGCCGACCCCATGTTTTTATACGACACAGCGATTGAGAGAAGAGGTATGCGTATAATCGGTGTATCATGATACTATCGCCCTTCCCCAGTAGTTGTATTTCTCTTATAATAAAATTGTAATTTGGAATAAGCGGTTGAGACATGTTTGTGTTGCGTGACTATCAACTTAGTAGCCACTAGACTGCCCCCCTCCAACGGCCCGACAAGAGCTCAACACCAGGGCCATAATCGAGGGGGAAGAAATCCTAATCCACACTCTCAGACCACACCGACGCTCTAACTGTGAGGCAGTTAAAGTTGGATCGAAGCGAGCTTCAAAGCTGGAGGTGTCCTCTTGCTTATTTTGCTTTGTGATGAAGCGGTCAATGCGTAGGCAACTAGAAGCAGCTGCAGGTATTGATTACATAGATTATTAGTACTAAGGTACATGTTGCATGTAGGTGAGATAGTTGGGAGTCGAGATTCCAAAGACAAGACATTTGGCGGGGACTTGGGATGAGCTGGGACTGGTCAATTGGTCATGAGATCTGCAATAAAGTACATGTCAACATCCTCATGCAGGTAGATGTACTTTAATTCTGGCCGATTGATGACCTGAGGCTCCCTGTGCATCTTCCGTTTAACGGCTTCTACTCGCTGAGTGAGAACCCAGCTGTCTCCTACTGCCTACCACAGCCAAACGTTGAGTTAGCCTAGCCCAGCTCGTACCTACCTACCTCTGCAGCTACGTAAGGTGCTATCTGCTCCACCTACCTCACTCCATCCTGTCCTGTCCCATAACTTATCTGGGTTGGCCGGACCTGTGTTACTTTAAAAACCCCTTGCCTCCCCCTACCTCGACCTGTTGCTATCAATTGCTTTATACCTATACCAGCCTCTTCTCTATTTCGTTCCGTTCCTGCAAACCCTCCTAACCTAAACGCGCTCCTGTTCAACTTCAACAAGAGCTTACCCCGCCAAATCCGAACCCCGCCAAATCAGACGTAGTACCTCGCCAAAATGGTCGGTCTTGGTCCTCGTCGCCCTCCCTCCCGAAAGGGTACGTATGCCCAATTGCTTGTGTCGCTACCTTTTTCGAATTCCCCGCGTGCTGCCAAACTCGATGCCTTGTGGTTTTGGATGTACCGACTGTACTTTTGCCAGCTGTTGCTTGTTCGAGATACTGCCATGGTGGGGCAGAACCAGCAAAAATGAGCTGCAATGACGATGTTGGCTCCATCAATCCTGACCGTGGGGTCAGACGTCAGAAGCAAGACGAAGCCCTGCATGATTTCACGGAGATCACGATATTGGGAAAGCCAGCAGTGCAGGATCGAGAGCCCATGTCATTGACTTTCCGAGCTTGTCCAAATGCCGGCTTCTACTATGGTGGCAGCCAGTTTGTGGAATTGTGACATTCATGCTTAAAGAAGAAAAGAGCCGCCAGAGGTGGTGTATTACGTGAGGCAGACACCTATAGCAAGCATCTCGATCTGCCAGCTGGCAAACACTGTCCTACTGTCATGGTGTAGGCGCGGTACTTGGCAGTGTCTCTGCTGTACTAAAGCTAGAATGCGCTTCCCTTGGCAATCTCCCTTTTACCCAGACTCGTTCCTTTGGTTTTCTTGTAGCTACACTCCAAAGAGAAAATAACCATCAACGTCAAACACCAGTTGCTAATGACAATCATGACAGGATCCATGGCCGATGTCCCCAAGGACCTCGCTGAAGAGATCAACAAGCTCGAGAATCTCTTCACCGTACAGCCCAGCAAGCTCAAGGAGATCACCAACCATTTCGTTTCTGAACTCGCCAAGGGTATGTTGCGCGCGTGGAGGAGCATCCTGAGATATGAGCTAATACGATGCAGGTCTCAGCGTTGAGGGTGGTAGCATTGTGAGTTCAACATGTTGCACTTCAAATCCTGCTTCTAATACATTCTATAGCCTATGAATCCTACCTGGGTCATGTCATACCCGGATGGCTATGAAACCGGCACCTACCTGGCCCTCGACATGGGCGGCACCAACCTGAGAGTGTGCCAGATCACACTTACTGACGAGAAGTCCGAGTTCGATATCATCCAGTCCAAGTACCGCATGCCTGAGGAGCTCAAGTCTGGCACCTCTGAGGAGCTTTGGGAGTACATTGCCGAATGTCTCTACCAGTTCCTTGAGACACACCACGGAGACTGCACAAAGTTGGAGAAGATCCCTCTGGGTTTCACATTCTCGTACCCCGCCACCCAGAACTACATCGATGAGGGTATCCTCCAGCGATGGACCAAGGGCTTCGACATTGACGGTGTCGAGGGCCAGAACATTGTTCCCATGTTCGAGGAGGCCTTGAAGACTCGGGTATGTTAAATTGACTTTGAAGATAATAAAGACTTACTGAACACGGTATACAGGGCGTTCCTATCAAGCTTGCCGCTATCATCAATGATACTACCGGCACATTGATTGCCTCTGCCTACACCGATACTGCCATGAAGATTGGTTGCATTTTCGGCACTGGTTGTAACGCCGCATACATGGAAGACTGCGGCTCAATCCCCAAGATTGCTGACCTGAACCTCCCTGCTGACCTGCCTATGGCCATCAACTGCGAATGGGGAGCTTTCGACAATGAGCATAAGGTCCTCCCCCGAACCCCCTACGACGTCATCATTGACAAGGAGTCTCCTCGCCCTGGACAGCAGGCTTTTGAGAAGATGATTGCTGGTCTGTACCTTGGCGAGATCTTCCGACTCATTCTCGTCGACCTCCACGACAACAAGTCTATCCATATCTTTGAGAACCAAGACATTGCTCTCCTCCGCAAGCCTTATTCTCTGGATGCCTCCTTCCTGTCTGCTATCGAGGAGTACGTTGAAATAGATATCCTGATACTGCGAGCACAACTAACCTGATGTTCTTAGGGACCCCTGGGAGAACCTGTCCGAGACCAGCGACCTCTTCAGCAAGAAGCTGAACTTGAAGTGCACACAGCCTGAGCTTGAGCTTATCCGCAGAACCGCCGAGCTCATCGGCACACGAGCTGCCCGCCTCTCGGCCTGTGGCGTTGCTGCTATCTGCAAGAAGAAGAACTACCAATCTTGCCACGTCGGTGCTGACGGTTCCGTGTTCAACAAGTACCCCCACTTCAAGGAGCGTGGTGCCAAGGCTCTGCGAGATATTCTCGACTGGCCCGAGAAGACCAACAAGAAGGAAGAGGATCCCATTGAAGTCCTGACTGCCGAGGACGGTAGCGGTGTCGGCGCCGCCCTGATTGCCGCCCTGACGCTTAAGCGCATCAATGAGGGCAACATGGCGGGTATCCTTCATCCCGAGAACTTCAAATAAATTTAAAGCGGAATCAATTAAGCAAAGGCGTGAGGTAGGCATCAACGTTTAAGAATGAACCGGAAAATAAAGACAGGCGTGTACTTGAATCATAGCACGAATAGAGACAAGGGGACGTTAAAGGACTACCAAAAAGCGGGTATGTCACAGACAAGCCCCCTGGTTCCTGTTGATGGATATATATATGTACGTTTAACCCATGAATGTGCAGATAGGTAATCGGTATTCTGTGAAGTACGTTAGCTTGTTCCAAATGGTGGCTACCATCATAGGGGGAGGGCAGCGGCTCCTCGATGTGCTTTTTGGAATAATCAAGGCTGTCTACAGCCTGTTAGAGGTACCAACAGCATATCGAAGAACCGCTGCCCCCTCGAAGGACTTACTATCCAGGGTCCAGTAACGTCTTCGTACACCCTCCCATTCTCCCTCGCCGGCCTTTTCTAGACCAGACATGTCCACATCGCTCTCTTCCCATTCAACGTCAAGACCGGCATCAGCACACTGCATCTCGACTACCTTGGTGTATACATCGTAACAGATTTTCCTGTCGGCTCCAAGTCCGTTGAAGAAGCTGAACTTGCCTTCTTGGTCCATGATACCGATGATGCACTCGGAGAAGAAGTAACGCAGCTGTGAGTAGTCTTCACCGAAGGTATCAAAGTAGATGGCATCGTAGATCTCGCCATCTTCAAGTAGCTTGGGCACAATGTCCTGCCACTTGCCCTTGTGAACCTTGAAAGCACCCTCTTCAGGTCCGCTCTTCTCCCAGCTGGGGCCGAACTTGGACTCGTCCTTGGAAAGGTGCTCGAGAACGCTGGGGTGCGCCTCGATAATGTGGTGGCGTGAGGGCTTGAGCTCAGCGAACATACCATCGACAATGCCCATGCCAAAGCCAATATTAAGGATGCGCTTACCCGGAGCTGAATCTGGGATAAGAGCGGCAACGGAACGGCGCATGATGTCCGTCTCCCAGGCCATCATGACACCATTAAGATCGGAATCCACAAGCTTGGCATCGTCGTATACCAGTTTCGAGTTGAGATACTCCTCGCTTGTGACTTGCTTCTCTTTTGCATCAGGAGGGATGAACTTGGGTTCTTCTACGGTAGGTTCGACGTCTTCGGTGGAAACCAGCTGAGGGGCCTCTTCGTCGTCATCCTGCTGGACCTCCATCTCTTCGTCACCATCCTCTGAACCAGATGACAGCTCCTCGTAATCTCCCATGAGAGCGAACAGAAGCTCTGCTCGAACTCCAGCCTCTATACAAAGCTGGTAAAGAGACTTGCGACCTAGTCTGAGGGCAAGACAACCTGGTGTCTCGTTGTTGCTGTCGACATCGTTCCAGATGGCACCCTGAAGGAAGAGATCATGGACTATGTCCTTGGCCTCCTCAACTGAGCCGTCTTCCTCCTGGCCGTCATCATCGGGGGAAGCAGGCCCGCAAGCACGGATGGCTGCATGCAAGGGTGTCTCTCCAGTCTTGGGGTCCTGGGCGGTGGCCTTGCCAGTTGTTTTGAGGAGCTTCTTCAAGCCACTCCTGTCATGGCCCCAAGCATAGTAGAGGACTTCCCGAATTTCTTCAGGGCAATCAGACGATATGCGCGCCGGCATAGAATCATCGATTTTGGATGTCGTTGCGGCCATTGTGACTTGGCTTAGTAGTCACTATCAAAAAAAATAATAATTGTGTCGCGGGGTTGTTTCTTTGGAGGGGCACACAAGCCTTGGAGATGGTTGGACAAGGCCACAGGCTGTCAGAAACGTTAGTTACTTGAGGTAATGAGAGACAAAATTAGTAAGTCAGTTTATGCTATTTAGACTATGATTTTGGTTTATTCAATTTTGTATTCTAAAATTCAGAGGTCATTTTTTCTGCTAACCCACTTGACAAGACGCAACAAGGATGAACGAACGGTTACACCCGTCTAGGCGCCCAAGAATGGATGCAGTGAGATCAGTTTGAGCCGATTTCCCGAGTATCGAGGCAGGATAAATCTCCAATCTGCCAGATTCGTGCAAGTTGATGGGGCAGAGACTTGGAGAACACGGACTTGATTGTCGAATTTGATACCGAGCGAGCCTCATCTATGCTCCACTGAGCATCCCCCAGTCCAATTGACCCATGCACTCCACTGTAGCAGGCCAGGACTCGATGCAGGCTGGTGGCTTGTTGATTTGATTTGACTTGATGCGCTTACACGTGCATAAAAGGATGAACCTGGGTGATGCGGATGCAGTGTCTCGAGGTGCAGTGCTTGCTGACTGGCTAGACATGCTATATTGAACTAATTATGAACCAATAGTTTATGCTCGTATACAGTTCGTGTTAATTGTCCAATCTGTGCCTGGAAGAATGACGCTTTACTGTACTGCCTTGGATCTGTGATGGAGATGGAAGAACGGCCGCTAAAAACTCAGCGGATCCTGAACGTCTTCAGAGCCAGTTTTCTCACCTACGTTCCCCTGGCCACCCACTGACCTATTTGTAGTGACGTGCACGTTGCTACAGGCGATAGTATGATTCGTCAATGCGCTGAGACTCAGAGCTGTCTCGAACCTGAGCTTGAACCCGGGACAATGCTAACTAAGCCAGGATTGGCTTTTAGCTCCACATAACGCGCGACCTAAAGTCTGTTGATCGAGACCGACGATAACAAGCGTCCAAGAAATCAATCCGAGGCAGGGAAACCTTGACATTTTTTCGTACCGTAACCAAACTTACGGTTGGTCGTCAGTTGCCTTCTGCATCGCGAACCGATAATTCCTGCCGCCTTCCGTCTCGTCGCCAGCCCTGGACTTTCCTCCTCTTAACCTTGGGTATTACACCAAAACATTGTCTCGCTCTCCTCTTCTTGTTACTATCTCCAGGTAAGCAACCATAACAAGACCAAGACTTGCATCTTGCATCTTGCACCACTAGCATCTATCCATCCATCAATTGCTTAATCCATTGGCTTTGTTGCCTCTCCCGTTTTCACATCCGTCTATCCCTCTCGCCCGTTGAAACTCAATCCCACGGATGTCGCATCCTGTTTCCTCAATGCGCACATGCTGATCGTTCAGGACCTCAAGACTCGTTCCAGAACTTGGCTCAGCACCCGCTCGGGTAATAGACCATCAGTCCGACCCGGAGTCGTCGTCATGAAGTTCGGAGAGCAGCTTCGCTCTAGCGTTATCCACGAATATCAGTGGTATTATATCGATTACGATGGTTTAAAGGATGAGCTTAAAAGGTCTACTGGCCCCATCAAAGCATCAGGCAAAGGCCCCGAATGGACCGAAGATGATGAGACACGCTTCGTCGGCAAGCTCGAGGAAGAGTTGGAAAAGGTTCACACGAAGCAAAAGGTGAAGGCTATGGAGATTGCCCGTCGCATTGCTGTGAGCGAGCGTGAGGTCAAAGAAGTTGTTGGCCGCCTTAACGAGCGCGGGCTTGGTGAGAACGGCCCTACCGAGGAAGAGTTTATGCTGCTTGAGGAGGATCTCAGCGACATCATCGCCGATGTCCACGACCTCGCCAAGTTTGTTCAGCTTAACTACACCGGCTTTTACAAGATTATTAAGAAGCACGATGTAAGTCGCCGCCCTTGGCAGATTTCATGCAGCGATTATCTAACCCGACGCCCAGAAAATGACCGGATGGCACCTGAAGCCCGTTTTCGATAGCCGACTTAAAGCCAAGCCTTTTTACAAGGAAAACTACGATGCTTCCGTCATCGAGTTGTCCAAGCTTTACGACCTTGTCCGTACTCGTGGAAATCCCGTCAAGGGTGACAGTGCTGCCGGCGGAGGCCAAGCCAGTTTCATCCGCCAAACGACCAAATACTGGGTTCATCCCGATAATGTGACAGAATTGAAGCTTATTATCCTG
This sequence comes from Fusarium graminearum PH-1, assembly GCF_000240135.3. Lineage (NCBI taxonomy): Eukaryota > Fungi > Ascomycota > Sordariomycetes > Hypocreales > Nectriaceae > Fusarium > Fusarium graminearum. The sequence goes on from NC_026474.1 coordinate 1,570,327, forward strand.
AAGCACTTGCCCGTTCTGGTCTTCAATGCCAACAAGGACTTCGATCCGCAGGATTCAGCTATCACGTCGATTTACTACGACAACCCCGATAAATGGGACTTGTACGAAGGCCGACTGAAGAAGACCGAAGGCGCCGAGGCACTTCGACTGCGATGGTATGGTGGCATGAAGACCGAGACTATTTTCGTTGAGCGCAAAACACATCGAGAGGACTGGACTGGTGAAAAGTCTGTCAAGGCTCGATTCTCCATGAAGGAGAAGAACGTTAACGCATACATGAAAGGAGAGCTTCTCCCTGCTGCCATCTTCGAGAAGGCGCGCAAGGAAGGTAAGAAGCCCGAAAAGGCCATTGCTGAGGACGAGCGATTGGCATCCGAAATCCAGTACTCGGTGCTCAAAAAGGGTTACAAGCCCGTATGTCGATCTTTCTACAACCGTACTGCGTTCCAGCTTCCTGCCGATGCTCGAGTACGAATCTCCCTCGATACGGAGCTCACAATGGTGAGGGAAGACAACCTTGATGGCCGTACTCGTTGTGGAGACAACTGGCGACGTATGGACATTGGCATCGATTACCCCTTCTCGCAGCTGCCTGCTGAAGATGTTGAACGATTTCCTTATGCTGTTCTGGAGGTCAAGCTCCAGACTCAGGCTGGACAAGAGCCCCCTGAGTGGGTCAGACAGCTTATTTCATCTCACCTGGTCGAGGCTGTTCCTAAATTCTCAAAGTTCATTCACGGCACGGCGACTCTGTTCCCCGACAGGATTGACCTCCTACCTTTCTGGATGCCACAGATGGATACCGACATCCGCAAGCCTGTTACTCACGACTTCGGTATTCGACGACCTGGCCTCTCAGGAACGACAAACACATCCGATGATGAGGACGACCTGGACTCTGATGATGAAGAAGCTGCGGGTTCTGGTCGCAATGGTACTAACGGGACTAATGGTACCAACGGGGAGTCGAGCGCGCAAGGCGCAAGCAGACGCCGAGGTCCGACAGCTGTGGATGTGGAGGGCCAAATAACCGACCTGCCTGATGTAAACGAAGACTGTCTTTACGATTCGGACGATGAGTATGATGAGAATTACGAGCTGGAAGTCGCCAAGCGCGAAGGCGGCTGGCGCTACTATTCGACTCTGCTTTCCACCAAGGGTCGACGCATTGGACAGGCTTTGGGTCGACATGCGGTTGTTGCACTCAAGGCAGCCGTACCTGCACCTCGCAGCACTGCAGTCCCACGCAGCGAGCGACTGCAAGGCTTGTTTGGAAACGACACCATTCAGAACAAGAAATTCAAGGCGCCTCCTGGCAAGAAGATATACGTGCCCGTGCGAGTCGAGCCCAAGGTCTACTTTGCGGCCGAGAGAACCTTTTTGGGATGGGTAAGTGAGATGCTTTCAGCTGTATGGAACACAGTGACTAATATGACATTGCAGCTCGAATTTTCTATTTATATCGGTACCATTGCTGTAACTCTACTCAACTTTGGCAACCATCCTACGCCAGCTCACTTCTGGGTGGCAGGCGTCTTTACACTGCTTGCCATTATGAGTCTTTGCTATTCCGTTTTGACGTACCTCTACAGAAGCCAAGGAATTCGATCTCGCAAGGTTGTCAAGTTTTACGACCGCTGGGGGCCTAGTGCGCTCTGTGGAGCTCTCTTCATCGGCGTGGCTCTCAACTTTGCGTTCGAGGGCAGAGAGAGGAATCTCTGGTAGAAATCAAGAGTTATTGTTTAGCTGACCATTTGTATACTGTGTTACTTGAAGCGGTTATTGGGAAGTAGTCATGATAAGCACGGGTAGGGGTAATCAATCAGCCTTTGTCGGGTTTTTCTTTGTGCATTCTATAGCAATGAGATGGAAAAGAAGTTATTAGAGGGTTAGGCGATATTCGAAATAAAAGCGTTATTGTCCAATTGTCTTCGGCTAAGTCAGTATATGCTTAGGATAGTCAACTCCGGCCCTTCATATGACCTTGTTAGACCTTACCAGCATGTCTCCGTATCCGCACGGAGCTGTAATACTTGCTGCAATTGTCCGTCTGCTTTAGCTCAACGAAGCCCTGTCCATGATTGACGCTAAATAAACTCCACGCCAAGGCCATCGAGCTCCAATCTGCCATCTCGTAAGCCTCAGTTCTAGACCATGGTCTCTGGGCAGGTTGTCGGCTGTCTATAGTCGGCGCCGCCAACGTACTTGATCATGTGGCGCTGGATGAACCATAAATGCTTCTAAAACCCAGAGATGATGAAATGAGCCTAAGAAGTACTGAAAGGAGGACGTTAGTATGACATTGTGCAACGAAATGATGAGTTCAGTGGTGCAATATATAAGTCGGGAGGGGTCAGTCGTTTCACGATAGTTTTCTCTGTCTACCACACGAATTACATCCCTGCCTTAAGTCTTTCAACCTCTGAACGTCATCTATCATGACAATTCTTAAGACCCAATCCGAGTTCGGACATGCGCCGCCGCCGCAGACTCCTTACAGTGTTATAACGAACCTTCCCGGATGGGACGTTGCCAAAGCTATCCGTGATGGCGATCATACCCCTATGAAGAGAGTGGTTCACATCTACCCTCGCTTCGTAGCCACACACTATGCTGCTCAGGTAAGGAAAGCAACCCTTCACTCGTTCATTTACTTACTGACAAGTACAGCTTGGTAACGAGATTGCAAAACACGTTGGCCATGCTGGTAAGGCTGCGCTGGTCTATCTGAGCCCTGCGATATGGCCATATACTCTTCACCATATCACCCACTCGAACCGTGGTGAGGGTCGTATGGAGGAACACGATGTGGCATTCAAATGTGTCGATATAGCTGGTCATCGGCTATACATAACCCTATTTAATCCCATGAGAATGCCTGTCATGATGCTCGCCTGGCAGAATCCTGGCCTGGGGATCTCTCTTCGCGGAGCCGAGCAGGTCCTTAAGGGCATAGACACCATCAAGGAAGTGTCCTTTGAAGTTGGAATAAAAACTTTCCCTTCACCGAGCTGGACTCCTGAGAGTGAGGTTCATGATGCTCTCCGAGAAAGGATCGTTGAACTTCTTCATCGTGCCCCAAGAGATGCAGACAAGGTCAAATGCACACCCAGAGATGTATTTCTGTATCCGACAGGAATGGCTGCCATTTTTTACTCAAACACTCTCTTGACGAAACATCGCCCAGGCACTGTCGTTGTTCTTGGTGTCATCTTTCACAATACGTATCACCATCTCGTCGAAGAGTGTCCACAAGGGATGAAGCACTTTGGAAGAGTTGATTCAGACGGGATTTCTTCTTTTGAAAACTGGCTTAAGGGTGAGAGAGATGCGGGTAGGCCTGTGAGTTATGTCTTTGTCGAAGTTCCTGGAAATCCGACATTGGACACTCCTGATACTGCTCGTTTGATGAGGCTTGTAAGTCGACTCTGCCGTACGAGTATTAGAACATTTACACTGACCTCCCTTCAGTCAGAAGAATATGACTTCTTCCTCATTGTTGACGACACAATCGGTGGCTTCGGCAACATAGACGTCATTTCTCATTCAGACATTTTATTGACATCTATCACAAAGTCCTTCAGCGGTTATGCCAACGTCATGGGTGGTTTAGTCGTTCTCAACCCCCTATCCTGTCATTACCAGGCTCTCCATTCCCTATTCGGGGAATCCCACCATAACGAACTCTTCACTGCAGACGCACAAGTACTTTTATCCAATTCGAGCGACTTCCTTGAGCGAACAGGGATTCTCAACCGAAACGCTCTCGCTATGGCAGAATTCCTTCACGAGGCTATATCCCCTCCCAACTCTCCTGTTATTAACGTGCAGTATCCGAGCCTTCTGGATAGTAAAGCAAACTACGACGCCATCCTACGACGAGGGACACCAGAGCTTCCAGACCCAGGATATGGATGTCTCCTGACCGTCGAATTCTCTAATGTTGAAGCAGCTATAGCCTTCTACAACAGGGCGGGATTTTACCCGAGTCCTCATCTCGGAGGCCATGTCACAATTATGCTCCCGTATAATATGATTGTCTTTAGCAAGAAACCCGAGGAGAAGGTATATATGGATGAGTTGGGAGTCAGAGAAGCGAGCGTACGTATTTCAGCCGGGCTGGAGAGTGAAGAGGATTTGATCGACACCTTACGAGATGCGCTTCAGGCGGCTACAAAGCTCGACGAAAGGATTAGGAAGGAATAGTATGGATGAATTGATCGTATGGAATTTTCAGAATTAATCAAACGTAACGTTTTAACATCTATCTATCCGCATATATGACAAACGCCTGACCCAGCCTGGGGTTCTCCGTCATGTAACTGTAACCCTATAGTGGTAGCTTTCATCATCTTGTCTACATGGTATATCATTCAACATTGACAATATGTCTCGCAGCATCACATTTATGCAACATTTACTCTGCGGATGGTTCTTCTTGCGCCTTCGCCCATAATCATGAGAGCGTTCTCAGCCTCCAGAGCCCTCATCACTTCGTTGAACTCAGATTGCTCAACGGGAATACTGGCACCCTCGCTCAGTCGGCGAAAAACGTCGCCCCATCGAACTGTGTTGCCTCCAGCTGTCATTTCATCCAAGAGATGCAGAATGGCAGTGCGGAGCTCCTCGCGACGCTTACGATCAGCGGCACTGGTTCCCTCGGTGAGAAGACTCATGTCAATGCGGCCATTAGCGTCTGTAGCAGCAGTCTTCAAGGCACTCTGGATAAGGCGGTTGGCCTCGCGGACATCGTCGCGAGTAACTGTTTCGGCAAGGCGCATCTTGGCATGGGCTTCAGCCAGACGAATCATACTCTCGAGTTGACGGGTTGTAGCAGTGATACGCTTGTCGGCAGAACGAACATCCTGTCCGAGAGCGCGCATGGCAACGTAGCATTCAACTAGCTCTTGGGCAGCCTCCTGAGAGATGACAGGCTGGATCTTGGATCGCGCATAAGAGATGTATAGGGTCAAGAACTCAACGGGTAGGATATCGTTGTCAGTGGGAGCCGATTGAGGCTTGTCCTCGAGGTAAAGAGACAGAAGATGCTTAGCCAGGCGACGGTCATTCTTCTCATCGGCAGTGTCCAGCATAAGATACACAAGATCAAATCGAGAGAGGAGTGTGGGGGGGAGGTCGATGTTCTGAGGAACAGGGAGGTCGGGGTTATAACGACTGCCGATAGGGTTGGCTGAGGCAAGAATGCTTGTTCGCGCGTTGAGAGTAGTGATAATTCCAGCCTTGGCAACCGAAACGGTCTGTTGCTCCATCACTTCGTGAAGTACTGAGCGAGTGGCATCCGACATCTTATCGAACTCGTCGATACAGCAGACACCACCATCTGACAAGACAAGAGCTCCAGACTCGAGGACAAGCTGTCTTGTCTCGGGGTCGCGCGTGACGTAAGCAGTCAAACCTACAGCGGATGATCCCTTACCACTGGTGTAAACACCGCGAGGAGCAATCTTGTGCACGTACGAAAGCATTTGCGACTTGGCTGTCGAAGGATCACCACAAAGAAGTACATTGATGTCACCTCGGTATTTGGGGCTACCACCCTTCTGGAACGACTTGTTGGTGCCACCAAAGAGTTGCAGCAGAATACCTTTCTTGACATCGTCCATTTCGTAGATTGAAGGGGCCAGAGAACGAGAAAGAAGGTCGTAAATATCATCACGGGCGGCTGTCTCTCGAATCTTTTCTTCGTCCTCGATGCTGATCTTTCGTGTCTCTTCGATGCCGTTCTCTCCAGCTTCAGCATCCTCCTCGCCAGCAATTCCGAGTGTTGACGGGTCAGCGCCCATGCGCCTCTTGTCAACCTTTTGAATATGCAAAACGTCGACATAGGTTTTGTGGACGCTCTTGACGGCACGCTGGGCAGGGTTGACACGGACAGGGCTGACGCGGAATATACCAGTCAGCTCAACACGGTCACCGGCTTTACAGAAATCCACGAGCTCATTGTAAACGCAAACAGAGACTGAATGAGGTGTCTGGCCAGCAGGTACCGCATCAGGCGTCTCCTGAAGCTTGATAACTTGCTTGTCTTCGAACGAACATCGATTGTGAATGATCAACATGGAGTTCTTGGACTTGCAGATTTCACGGGGGCACTCGGTAGGTTCACGAATCTTGCCACGATCGAGGCCAACATTGACAGAATGGTTGCAAACATTGCAACGGAAGAAAGCATCCTTCATGTCAGGAATAACAGGGGTTGTACGAATGACGAGACCCTTGATGCTGATGAGGCGGTCCATATCTAGCAGATGTCAGTCACATGCACAGTACATTTACAGAAATTTAACTTACCAGAAGGGTTGAGATCTCGCAGATTAGTTGTCTTATCCAATCCGAAAGGTCGGAGAACATAGATAGATGAAGCCACCTGGTCCTCCAGGGAAGCTTGCTGCTGATCAGGCTGTGCTCGAGGCGTGGGTGCCTCCTCAGGTCTGTCTGAGCTAGGGAAATTAGGCTCAGAGCTCTGTGTGCTGTGTTGAGAAGCCTGGTGGCCGGCAGTACTCTGAGAACGATTTCTCATAGTCTCTGTTCGAGCAATCTCAACCATCATATCGTGAACAGACTGATCCATGACAGGCACTATTTCTTGAGGGTAGGCCTGAATTTGATGCCACAGCTTTCGTGTAGGTGGGTAAAGGTTCAAGTCAGAGATGTCGAGGTAAAGCCTTGTTGTTCCAAGAAGCAGCATGTTCTCCAAAGCCTCCCAGTATGGTTTCGATTCCGCATCAGGATCGTTCTGAACGTCTTCGTCGGACGCACCATCGCGATACATACGATATTTCTGTGTAAAGTTGCGGAGAAAGTCCTTGAATGAGGCGAAGGTATCGTCGATGGAAACAGTCGTACCCCAGATAAGACTCTGTCCTTGTCCGCCAAGAACGTCGGCCTCTGAGGTGTTGGGGTCTCTGTTTGCGAATGAGGCGACATCGGATCCATCAGCTGGACCCTCACGAACCACACGGCCAACATCGTCAAGAATAACCCGACGAGAAGCGCGAGGTGTTCTTGCTGCGTCAGAGTTGATATCACCTCGGCGGTGAGGCGCAGGTGAGCCAATCTGTGAGCCCACGAATAGTCCACTTGCTTCACTTCGAAGCTCCGACTGATGTCGTAGTGATCTTCCGGGGCTAGAACTGGGATCATAGCGAACAGGAGAAGATCCTTTACTTGTCAGTCTCATGACAATTATGTCTGGTTTTATTGTTTCTTACCTCCGTGGTAGGCAGGGGTTGTTGGATTAGCTCGGGGTGTTCTCTGGGGATCAATGTCGCTTTGGCTCTCTGTCATCTGGTGAAAAGGCGAGCTGGGAATATTGCTGCGAGCTCGGGTGCTTTGGCTGCTCATCATCTGCGCGAATGGCGAGGAAACACCTCTGGGGAGGTCATTCTGGCCACTGGGTCCTGGTGACGAAGATGGGTAGGGAAGAGGGCTCGAAGGGACCTCTAGCTGCGAATTTCCTGGACCAGAAGCCTGGTTTGGTTCGGGATTACGGCCAGAACGGCGAGGAGTCGCTGAGCTGCGTGTCGACCTTTTCGTAGGAGACGACATGGTGGAATATGTTGTGTTTTGCGAATTGTACAAGTGAAGCTAAAAAAAGACAAGTTGGCTTGACCCTTGTCTCCAGCTACTGTTGATATTCGAAATTGGTAGTGAAAACGAGGGGGAGGGGATTGGCTGGGTGACGAGTCGCGTCTCCTATTTCCTGCACGCGTAAAGTGCTTTACGCGAGACAGGTACAAGGCAAGCAGCTGCGATAAGATAAGACGTTGCGGAGCGGTCAAACGTTACTCCCGGCATCCCTCGTCGCAGTGTGGCATCGCTGGCATCTGTATCTGGAGGGGCCACCGTTTAGGTAGGAAGCACTTACAAGCTACCGAACAATACAACAAACCGCAACCATGTCTCCAGGAATGACCCTTTTCGCGGTTCAGGCCGTCCTGATCCTCAGCACAGAGGACGGCTCCAGGATATTCGCAAAGTACTTCCAGCCGCCTCACTCAGCACCCAATGGTACATCTACCCTCCCCTGAGCTTCCCTCGCTATAATACCACTGGGCGCAACGACAGCTGACAACTGTTCTAAACAGCTCCCTCAAGCGCCTCAGCCAACCCTTACTCCGATGTTAAGGCGCAAAAGGCTTTCGAGAAGGGTCTTATTGAGAAGACTGCCAAGCAGACCGGCGACATTATTCTCTACGACAACAGAATTGTGCTGTACAAGATGGAGTCAGATGTCATGATGTACGTTGTTGGCAGTGTCGACGAGAACGAGATTCTTCTGTACAACACCATTCTTGCTCTGCGAGACTCTCTCCATCTGCTCTTTAAGTAAGTTGGCCTTTTACAAGCTTGCACTTTCTTTTGCAGCACTAACACGGTCACTACAGGCAATCCGTCGATAAGAGAACAATCGTCGAGAACTACGACCTCGTTTCGCTCGCAATTGACGAGATTGTCGACGACGGCATCATTCTCGAGACCGACCCCACCATCATCGTTCAGCGTGTCAGCCGAGCACCCACACAGGACATGCCTGTCGGTCGCATCGATCTTAGTGAACAGGGTGTCAATAACCTGGCGCAGCTAGGAAAGTCGAAACTGGCGGATTGGCTTCGACAGGGTCTGTAAAGGGGATGAAAGCGTTACGTCTAGAGATTCAGGAGTTTTGTCGTTATTCTAGCGCCGCATGCAAACCAAAATTCAAAAGAGGAAGACACCGCGCCATGGGTTTGGTTTGGCTTGGTCAAGAGGGAAAGAAAGGGCTTTTCAATACAGGGTGATGGTGTTCTAATTGATATGATCATTCATGCTCTAGTCTCCGACGCCGCTTTGCGGAGCCGATTCATGACCGCCGCTGCGATGTCACTTTTATCCTCTATACCATCCACAAAAATGGTGTCTGCGCCTCTTCGATCAAAATCCCTTAGCGCTGCAAAGAGACCTCGCGCGATTCCTTCAGTGCCTTGACCCAGGTCGATATCTAGGATTGTTCCTATGATTTGCTCCTTGTCGTCTAATAGATCGCCTTCATATACTTGGAATGGCGAATCATCTTGCTCGTCGGTGGCCTTCACATCGGTAAGATGGTGAAAGTTGGCGCATCGGAGTCCAGCCCCTGATTTCCATCGCTGAGTGCGAATAACGCCAATTTTTCTTCTCTTTCGATCGCCGTTTGTAGTATGGTCATTGACTGTCTCATTAGACACCTCAAAGTTGGACAGGGCGATTCCATCACCCCCTTTGTCGAAACTCGACTCATAGAGCACTACTGTAGCCTTGGGACTGTAGTGCTTGTACTTCATTCCCGGTGCTCGCGGCGCTGCCTTTCCTTCTTCACTCTTGTCTTTGTAAGCTATCGTTGCGTTTTCCCAGCCGGGGCAGGTTCGTAGCTCGTCCATTCCAAGGCCACCAGGGCGGAGTACAACGGGAGGATCGCATAATCCGTCCACTACAGTACTTTCAACGCCGACTTGGCAGTGTCCTCCATCCAAAATGAGTTCGATTCTCCCGTCGAGGTCGTCCTTCACGTGCTGAGCAGCCGTGGGTGAAGGCTTGGTAGAGGCGTTGGCAGAGGGCGCTGCCAGGGGTACACCAGCAAGCTTGATAAGGGAGAGAGCAAGGGGCGAAGAAGGCATTCGCACGCCAAATGTTTTCAACCCTGCAGTCACTTCAGGCGCCAGCTTTGACGGAACGGGGTTGGGAAGTAGAATGGTCAGAGGTCCAGGCCAGAATCTCTCTATTAAAGCCCTGTAACGCTCTGGTATGGGATCTTGAGTTTCGTCTGTGTGGCCAATGTACTGTCGCAACATGTCCAGGTCACAGACATGTGAGATGAGAGGGTTGTCCGAAGGTCTCCCCTTTGCAGAGTAGATTCCCTTGACTGAAGGTGTCCGAGTAGCATCTGCGCCGAGACCATAAACAGTCTCGGTAGGAAATGCAACAGGCGTATCCGTGGTTCGTAGCTCGTGTGCCGCATCTTCCAGTGCCTTGAGGGCCTCTTTGTTCTCACGGTCAATCTCCCAAGTGTCCAGCTTAGCAAGACCACGGCCAGGTCGAAAATGGCCCAGGGATCCCTTGCTGGGGACTCTGACTATCCTCGTCTCCATGGTGGGCGTAGCTTGAGAAATAAATCTCTGTGGTGTAAGTGGTTGTCTCAGTACTGACGACAGCAGTGGGCGTCTGTGAGAAGATTGGTTCAAAAAATAGAAAATACTATTCTTTCGGGGTGCGAGAGCTTGCGGGTATTCTCGTAAAATATAATATCGCCGTTTGTGGTCTAAGGTTCGTAATAGTTGAGCGATGGAAATTTTCATCACGCTGGGCCTCGTGCTCACTCATCATGACGAGCTAAAATGGAGCCTCTGGCTGGACTTTGATGGTTGAGACTTGAGAGTGACTCAGAGGGATGCCCAATCGAAAATTGCTGTCTTTAGGCTCTCGGCATGCCTGAGGTGCCACTAAAAACATTTTTATATGAACTACCAAGTAAATGTTGCAATAACCCCAAGCTTCGATATACCTATGGAAACCAACAAGGAAAATTGTGCATCACAACAAACCCTGGTGGTCTGCAATAATATAAGCATGTATTGTTCGAAGAAAATACATTATCTATCTAACTATTTATTTAACGAATGATCTTATGAAAACTAGTAGTGGTCGATGCCGTTGATATAACAAGTTGCAAACTGTAATTTCTCCCAACATGACACCAAATACTCGCATCGCTTGCATCTATTCTCATACATTTTGAACTCTTTTCTCGAATCTACTTCATCTCTTGTTGTCCATCGAAAACATCATTAAACAATGTATCAGCCTCTAACCAAGGTTCTCGCCCTCCTTCTCTCTTCATCAGTCAGAACCCATTCAATGCCATCATCTTCCCCGTCTTGTGCCATGATTTCGTCCCATTCGTCGTCTTCCATGTTGGCAACCATGAGAGACTGCAGCACCTTGCCAAACACCTCTCTCACGGCGTAATCTCCACGGGAGACTACATCCACCAACGCAATAAAGTCACGTTCGAGACGGATTGCACCGAGAGCATTGGTTCGGCCTGCATAGCCCATGATTTTCTTCTCCCAAATCTTGGAGAGGTACCGTGCGGTGATGTCGAGTAGAGTGGTATACGTTGCGGGTGTCATTATGCGTGCAATTGGCTTCATGAGCTGATCCCATCCGTGCTCGAAGAGCCGAGGCACTTGTTCCAATAGTTCATCCTCGTCTTCGTCATTCTGCTGAGCAATATCGGCAATGTCGTCTTCGGACAAGGTGTAATCTGCATCACGGAATGTCTCCGTAAGAACAGGCCGTAGACGAAGTTTTACAACTTGATTGAAAAGTACTTGAATGCCCTCGTTGAGAAGCTCAGTCGACTTGCCAATAAATGATGTCTGGAGAGTATGCAAAGCATTTGCCACAAAGATAACGTCTCGCTCAAAGGGGAACGAATCTTTGAGAGGCCCGTTCTGAGCATCACTGTTTGGCGAGTCACTCGACTCCCCTATTCGGCCTGTGATGATGCGAGTCAAATACTCGTTGGCCATGTCAAGACTGTTGATGAGAACAATAAACTGGATGATCCGGTCTTCAGGCGGGAACCCCCCCTGAACAACAGGCCGGGGGTACGATTCGTCCCGCATCTTGCGTTGAATCATGCCAACAAAGTCGGAGCCGAGCACTCGGCCAATTGTTGGCACTACAGAAGCAATAACATCTCGTTGTGAGGTCGAGATGGACTTCTGGATGACGGTGTTCACGATGTACATAACGTCGTCGACAGCCAATATGATATACGGAGCGTTGCCTTCAATGTGTCTACTTAAGCTCAGTGACAGACCAGTAGGGTACTCGTCTAGCTGGAAAGCCTTCTCCACTGAACGACGGAAGAAAAAGGTGGTCATGACATTGTAAGGAGAGGTGAGTTTCGTAGACACTTTGCGGTACAGATTAGACTTGACCAGTACATCCGGTATCACAAGAGGAGCTTCATCTGGTGTCTCGGCGTCCTAAAAACATGTAAGTACAGCCGCAGTTCAGGGGTCAGAATACTCGGCCATACCTTGCATTTGCCAGCGAGGAATCGAGTGTACAGCGACCATCGCCCAAGCATGACGGCAATCTCGCTGAGCAGGCCATCGACCTCTCTCATATTCACGCCCTCATCCTCACTCTCTCGAGGGTTGTTGCCTTGCCCAATAGCTGGTGAGTTCACTCTTGGTGTACCACCACGGGGCGGCTGGGGCAGAAAGCTCTGGACAAGGAACGAGAATGGGTAACTCCTGACGTCAGTGAGTTTTCTGTCGATTCCCCTCTCGTCGCTCCAGGTGTCGACAATAATTCCACCTTGGACATCCGCTTCCATCTGCAAACGTTCAATCACCCGGACCATCTTGCCGGTGCCATAGTGACGTTCCACGAGTCCACCGTGACCCTCTACAATCTGTGCAATGTGCTCAAACAGTTTTGTCAAAGCGTTCGCGTAGAAGAAGCCCTCCCTGCGTTGACCATTCATGGCATCCTTCAGCGTCGCCCGAGCTGTCCCAGCAACTCCCTGGCATACGTATCGTCCATAAACATCTAGTCCAACTTCTGCTCTTCCTATCAGCGGGAAGAGCTTGAAGAACCGTGTAACCTTTGTTCCGTCACTTTCCTCTGCCGCCTTTTCGAACTCTCGCAAGAAGAGGCCACATAGACTCTCCTTGGCTTCCTCAAGCGTCACCCACGGCGGGTCGGGTACTTCGACGCTGGGTACTATGCCAACAGCGAATGATCCCTTTGTGATCTCCTCTGGTACGTTACTGGCTCTTGATATATATCCAGCAGCGGCCTCCCAGTCCTGGGGTGCGCCCATGGAACCGACCACGCCGTTGACACATGCCTTCAGCTCCGCAACCTGCTCCACTACTCCTAGTGTCTCTTCGACTCGACTTTTCTCCAGATCCAGTTCTTTGACTCTGTCGCTTAGTCGACCAGCCGTATCTGCTGCCGTCGCCAGCATATCATTTCCAATCGATCGTGCGGCGATGACTTGCGCTCCCAGTCCCGCCCGTAGAAGGTCCAGTCGTCCTAGATCACGGGAGAGGTCGGCTTGGGAAGCGACGAGAGCATCGAGTCGGGAGGTTATAGAAGTCTCGCGGGTATGGAGGGCGGCAAGCGCATCGCGAATCTCGGCCTCGGTGGTGGCATTGTCAAGGGACGAAGTAGAGACAGCAATCGAGGATTCGACGACGGGGTATTCGTTATGAGAGAAGCCGTTTGGAAGGCTTGACATTGTCATTAAGGTGTCCTACTCGTGCGGCGCATTTCTGTTCACAACCTCTTTTTGTCTACAACCAGGGCGATAAAGGAGTGACGTGGAGCTTGTAGCTCACTTGTCGCAGCTTCTGGAGGCGTTGCGTTAGGTTGTTGGTGACACGCAGCCTCCACAGGGAGAGCTCCCCGCAATTGACCACAAGGTTTCAAGGTTACCCTGCACCACCAACAATAAGATGCAGGAATCTACAAAGTAATGAAACACATAAACATATCTAAATCATTTTCACAGCATCGATACATTTGATATTTTTGTATTTCAGGAGCCACTGGAACTTCAATTGCTATGCAAAACCGTCATGTGTATAATATTTAGGCGCTTTATACTATACAAAATATGCTCCCTTGAATACACTATCTCCAACAGTATCAAGCTCTTATTTACATCACACCGCTTGACTGTATCCGTTACCAAAACGCCGTTTCCCGTACTTAAGATATTTTCGCAGCTCGTCCGCCCAAAACACCGTGCTGCATAGAAAAACAAGTCGAACAAGATCGAAAAACCCAAGAGCTTCAGTCTGGAAGGTCTCCTGGAGCCAGGGGAAGTAGATGACAAGCAACTGGCCAGCAATGCTGAGAGCAACGGCCCAGTTAAACAGGTTGTTAGAAAAGACCCCAACTTCGCCCCGGAGGATCGACTTGGACTCAGATCGGCAACTCAAAGCGTTAAACATGTCGAAGAAGACGAAGCATGTAAATGTCATGGTGGTATCTCGTCGAGTCACCTGACCATCGGCCACCATTTCACGACGGTAGATGAGCATTGTCCCGACAGTAATGATGGCAGCCGATGTGAGCACACGTTGAATAAGCTTTCGCGTAAGTACAGGATCTCCTCGTCTGCGCGGGGGCTTGGTCATCACATCGGGGTCAACCTTTTCGACGCCTAGAGACTGAGCAGGAGGACCATCCATGATGATATCTGTTGTATGGTGGTTAGTTTATGTACAACTAGAGCTGGGGCAATTTCACTTACTAATCCACAGAATCTGCATGGCATTCAAGGGGGACTTGAAGCCGAAGCAGGTGCAGATAAAAACAAGAGCCAAACTGGCAGCGCTAGTGCTGAGTTGGAAGGTGAGGAAGTTCTGGATGTTGTTGAAGATGCCTTTGCCCTCCTCAATTGCTCGAAGAATTGTGGAAAAGTCATCATCCGTCAGGATCATATCTGCTGCTTCTTTGGCAACATCAGTTCCGTGACGGCCCATAGAGATACCAATATCGGCTTTCTTGAGTGCCGGCGCATCGTTGACACCATCTCCAGTCATGGCGACGATATCGCCTCTTGACTGAAGGGCCCGAATGATCTTCAGCTTGTGGTCCGGGTTTGTTCGCGCAAATATCGTTGTATGTTCCATGGCCTGTGCTAGATCCGCTTCGGACATCCTATCAACCTCATCACCACGTAGGACAGGCTTCACAGAATTCTGACTGCCTGTGTGACCCATAGGTGCCGCGATCGTCATGCCCAATTGTTTTCCAATTGCAAGCGCCGTAGTTTCAGCATCGCCGGTAATCATGATCACCTTGACACCGCCACGCATCAGACGTCTTATTGAACGCCCGACTCCAGGCCGAGGAGGATCGCGCATACCAACAAGACCGGCGAAAGTTAGATGTTTGTAGATATCCTCTGGAGCATGAGAGGAAGGACTCTCGCTTCGGTCAAAACCAGGAGTACTGCGCGCAGTAGACTTGTTTCTCGCTGTACGTGAGACATGGCCGCTCGCGAATGCCAACACCCGCAGGCCCTTGACAGCCATGGCCTCAGCAGCTTGAAGAGCCTCTTGGCGGCGTGACGAGTCAAGCACTATCTCCCTTCCATCCTTCTCAAGATAGGTGTCGCATGCTGCCAATACCTTTTCGATAGAGCCCTTCATATACGCATATTCCCTGTCGCTCTTTGTTTCTGAACCAATTGTAACACCCATCCACTTTCTCTCAGAACTGAAAGGCGTTTCGCTGACTCGCGGACCAATAGATGTTCTGACATCGTGCTCTTTGAAGCGATCAAGGAGGTCAAGCATAGCAACATCGGTCGGCTGTCCAACCCAACGAGTATAAGTAGATACTTGGTCGCGGCCAAGGGTAGAAGACAGGACGGCTGTGGCAGCCTGACCATGTTCGGTGTACTTTTGAGCAAGTCGCGCATCGTTGGCAATGTTGCCTATGCGGAGAACACGTAGAGTAGCTTGGTTGGATTCCATACTGGATCCCACATCTTCATTATCAGACTCAACCTCAACCGGTTCTTGGGCTCCAAAATACCACATGCGGGTAGTCGTCATGTGATTCGTAGTAAGAGTGCCTAGTATTTCTTGTTAGCTTCTTCCGCGCAATTCTCATACGTGACATACCTGTCTTGTCAGTGCAAACTACATTCACAGATCCCAATGTCTCAACCTTGGGCATCCTTCGCACAATTGCATTGTGCCTAGCCATGCGATGTACTCCAAGAGCCAAGGTGACGGTGACAATGATGGGCAGGCCTTCGGGAATAGCAGCAACAGCAAGCGAAATCGAAATCGTGAATATCTCCAAGAGCTTCTTCCCTTGGAGCCAACCAACGATCGAAATAAGACCAATCACTACGAATGAAGCTTTGCTGAGCTGCGAGCCAAGATCGTCCATCGACAATTGAAGTGGAGAACGCGGGCTTTCGGTGCCAGAAACGCTCGTAGCGATGGTGCCGAAATGCGTGTGTCCTCCAGTCGCAAAGACG
This sequence comes from Fusarium graminearum PH-1, assembly GCF_000240135.3. Classification (NCBI taxonomy): domain Eukaryota; kingdom Fungi; phylum Ascomycota; class Sordariomycetes; order Hypocreales; family Nectriaceae; genus Fusarium; species Fusarium graminearum. The sequence continues at coordinate 1,586,390 of NC_026474.1, forward strand.
ATACCTTGACCATGACCGGACTTGATCAAAGTTCCCATGTACGCAATGTTGTGAATACCATCTCCGTGAGAATCGCCATGCTCGGCTGGGGCAAGGGATGCGGGTCGTGGCAGCTCGTTCTTGTCAAGGCCGTAACTGCCAAAGCCACGGCTGCGCGCTTCAGCCGTTACTCGGACAGGTTCAGTCTCACCGGTAAGATTCGATGCATCAATTGTCAAATCGGCAGCTTTTGTAACGCGGATATCGGCAGGAATGCGATCGCCAGTGGTGAAAAGAACAAGATCGCCGGGAACCAACTGTGAAGCCATAACTTTGGACGAAGTCGCATCCAATATATCTCCAACCGGGGTAACAGATCCAGGAGTCAAAGCAGAGTCCTCGTCATCAGCGCGCGGAGGCCATGTCGGGGTCTTTCCTGTTGGCGACACCTTGCCCTGGCCCCGAACCAGATGGGCATGATTCGGCACAAGATGGTTCAGAGCCTCGATGGACTTCTCAGAACGGTACTCTTGTACAAACCCAACAGATACAACAATGGTAACCGCAACAGTGATGCTGATAGCATCGTCTGTGTTTCCCAGGAGGAGTGAGGTACCAGCCGATACTAGGAGGAGCAGGATAAGGGGCTCCTGGAACTGTTTGATGAATCGCAGCCACAATGGCTCTGGGGGTTCGTGAGGAATTTCGTTGGGACCGTAATCGCCGAGTCTGGTCAAGGCCTCGTTTGGAGTGAGGCCGAGAGTAAGGGACGTTCGTAGATTCGCTGCAGCTTCGCTTGGGGTCATATAGGAGAAATGATCGGCGACATTCTAGTGGAGTTGTTAGTTGAGCTGGACATGAAAGAGATGCGCATATTGAAGACTGACCCGTGCATCAGAAGAAGTAGTTCGGGCATGGTGACGAGGGCGTTGCGAATGGTCGCCGTCTTTGGAAGTGGTGTTTTCGCCTACATGTCCGGTGATGGATGGGATATTGGATGTCGGAAGCAAGGTGTCATTTCCCGGACCGTCGCGGCCGCCCCATGGCAGCTGCATATCGACAATAGTAGAGCGCGAGCGTTGGTGTTACAGTTGTAGAGTAAAGGCCGTGGAATGCATTGGTGATCGGTTTCGATTTAGAAGCGAGCGCAAGCCTGATGAGAGGAAGAAAAGGTCCGCTGTACTGTAGTTGAATACAAGGGAGGGACGTCAAGGCATGGACCAGAGTTGCCACGAGAAAGAGTATCCAGCTAGCAATTCGGATCCCACTAAAAAGAAAAGGAACCGCTTCAGCACCGTCGAAGGAAGGATCTAAACATGAGTAAACGCGACAAGGCGAGAAGAAGAATAAAGAGAGGCCAGCAAGGACACAAATAAACGTGATGGCACGTTGGAAGACCCGGAATTATGTAAAGTCGTCCTGAGATGTCCAGGTGTCTTGTCCTGCCCTCCAGGGAGCGGGTCGAAGCTAGTACTGTTCAAGGTCCGGCAAGGCTGCCAGGGGCTTGCATCAACCCAGAGAGGCTTATTAGCCAGTGACATGAAGATGGCTTGGCGGACGAGTCAAGATTGGCTCCAAGAATGAGCAGTCAGGTCCAAGCCAATTGCTTTTGCTGCAGGTGTTTAGAGGTTTGGCATGGACAGTTTAAGCCACATTATAAAACCACGTTTGAGATATCCGGCTATGTCGCAATCGTCTACCGTGGAACAAGTCTTTATGATATCAAGTTTCACTATGTACTATGTATAGTTCTAATAGCTGAAGTACGGATGATCATCAATGTGCAGACCCTTCATGTTTAATGCTACTTAAGGACATGGGTAGTATGTAAGCATCGCAGATTAGATTGATGATTCGAAAGATGAGATATCGCCAATGCATCATCAAATTTTCATGAGAAATTAGATGTCTATAACGACTCGTTAGTGTCAAGACTCATCAAGCCCAGTTGAAGCCATTGCATTCGTTCATGATATATGTAATGACCTCAGTCCCTAAAAAATGGTTCCGAGCGTTTGTTCAATTAACACGATCCGTCATCACCCACAATTTTTGGTGGGATGTTGGTCGGGCGACCTGGCTAGCCGATGATCCCATCCCACCAATGAAAAGAGCGTATATAACGGATAAACCATCCTCCGACCACCCTTGGCCAGGCTTTCCTACTGCCACAGATCAACCCCCAGCCACGCCATTTACCGTTGGAGACGACTCAAGGCCTCCCCCCTCTTCAAGGTCCAGGTCCCATTTTCCCTTCTAATAAAATACCTTGACTGCCTTACGTCGCGATAATCCCGCCCGCGCACACGCCTTATCACCTCGCTCTGCTCCCCGAAACCGTCGCTATCGCTTCAAATTTGGTCGCTGATTCATAATTACCACTTTGCGCGATACTCTCGCATTGCTTCATGCTTCTGGGGTGCTCGCGACGCTGCTCTTGCGCGTAGAGCTATCCTGCCACCGAGCTTGTTTACCCGACGCGCCCCGGCCTTGGTGTTGTCCGCCTAGCTCTGTTCCTTCCTTTTTACCACACCACCCACCACCTCTATTAGAACCTTGCCAACACCGATCCTCCGTACCTGGATCATAAATTCTTTTTGGACTCATTGTTGCTATCACCGTACTTTCTTTTTTGTGCATCGCGTAATCTCGCGACGGCATCATGTTTTATTCAGAGGCATTGCTCCAAAAGAGCGGGCCGCTCGCCCGCGTCTGGCTTTCAGCCAACCTCGAGCGCAAGCTGTCAAAGACACATATTCTTCAGTCCAATGTCGCAGACAGTGTAGAGGCCATCATTATGCCTAACCAGGCGCCCATGGCCCTGCGTCTGAGCAGTCAGCTACTCCTTGGTGTAGTGCGCATTTACCAACGAAAGACGCGCTACCTTTTGGATGATTGTAATGAGGCTATGATGAAGATCAAGATGGTTTGTATTCCACCCTGACGCGTCGCATAGTCGCGTTTGCTAACCTGCTCAGGCTTTCCGATCTTCTGGAAATAACGATATGGCCGTCAACCTCCAGATCCCCAACCGAGAAGCTTTGACACTTCCTGATAAGATCACTCCTTACGACAATTTTGAACTACCACCCCCACCAGACCCGAATTGGCTTTTGTCCCAAGTTGAAGATGTTACTACCGCACCAATTGGCCGGAAAAGTCGCGTCAGTCAGCGAGACATTAACTTGCAAGAAGATTATGACAACAGCCAGTTTCTCAACGATGGCATGGCAATGGATGACGACATGATGGCTCCATTGGGTAACATCGATCTGGAATTGGATTTTGGTCTTGACGATCTCGGACTTGAAGAGACAGGACTGGAGCCCGAAGGAGGTCGACGAGAGGACCGTACAGCAGCAGGTCCCGATATTAACGATTCGGAACTTGACTTTCCTCAGAAAGATGACCAAGATCGTGCCATGACCCTCGACCTTCCTAGGGACGATGTTATTATTCATGACGGTGGCGAGGATGTCGTAATGGAGGGCATGGAACTTGACTTCAACCCAGACGACGTCTCTCAGATGCCTGGCATCGCAGGTCCCGAATACCCTCCCCCTCGAATCTCCGAATCACCGCTCTCCGATATTGACGAAGATCGGGCCGCACAACTGGAGGAGGACCATTCGAGATATCAGATGGCTGATCTGTATGAACCCGAAAATGAGGACGACCAAATTGTTCGACGACCTGCGCAGCGCGCGAAGAAGCAAAAAATTCTTACTCCTGACGAAGAGATTGCCCTTTCAAGCAACCATATCAAGCAACAACAGGCGAACCGTGACAACATTATCAAGGAGGCTGGGTTCCTTCCCCGCGATCCTTTCCTTCTGGCTCTTATGGATATGCAAAAGAGTGGTGGATTTGTCTCCTCTATCATGGGCGACAAACGAAGCACGAACTGGGCCCCCGAATTGCGCGGCATTCTTTCGCTCGACACTGCTCGTGGCATGAACGATCTCAAGCGTAAGCGAGACAGCGGAATCGCTGATGTTGAAAGCGACCACGGAGCAAACAAATCTCCTCGCATGCTCGATATTGGATCAGATAATGGACTCGGTTTTGAGGGTGGCTTTGGTGACATGAGTCTCCCTCCCGATGAAAGTCGTCATGAGATCCCTGCTGAGGATGAAATGGACGACGACGAAGGGGCTACCATGATGCCTGGCTTTGAAGATACAACTATTGCTCTTGTTCACCCGGCCGAGAGTGGTCCAGTTTCGCTCGGCACAAAGCACGTCGTTCACCAGCTCCGAGACAGATTTGGTGATGATGCTGCTGACAGCCCTGGCAAACGAAACGAGAGAGCAGTTCTCTTCCAGAACCTTTGCCCTCGACAAGAGGCTACCAAGGCTGACGCCACCAAGATGTTCTTCGAGTGCCTGGTTCTTGCCACAAAGGACGCCATCAAGGTCGAGCAGAGTTCCGGCTTGGGCGACGACATCCGGATACGCGCCAAGCGTGGACTTTGGGGCGCCTGGGCTGAAAGGGAGGCTGGCGGTGAGATGTCACAAGACAATGACGTCTCCGATGAGCCTGAGCATGCTGCTGCTGTCACCCCCGCGGTTGCCGTTTCGGCTTGATTGGACACGAGCATTCATTTCCTAGCTGCATCGTTATGAAGACTTGGATGGGCGGATATGTTTGGTCGTGCAAAGTATTGAATTCCAGCATTCTAGGGCCACCAACTCGAGGGTCGCCCAGATGGTGTTGTAGGCGTTTAGGGATATACCATGGCTTACTTGGTTGGATGGATCGTGGTTATACATGAAAAAAGGCGGAGGTCGATTTGCCTCTACTTTCTGTTTTATGATGAGTTTTGTTGGACAACAGCATTAGTAGCTGAATATAGTTGTTGAAAGAGCAATCCAAACTTATATAGCAACTCTCACTTTGCCTGATATCGTGGATTGACGTTTTATGTTGCATGTGATCTTGTTCGCGTTTAGACGTGTAGATGACAGGAATAGCCCCGCCATTCGACGTGGGGTCGAATGGACATGATCTCATTTGCTCACCTATCAATAAGTACCTATTCCAGGCATCAAATAACGTAACAGGCACCCAATTAACCGTTCTCGCTGCCTAAGAACATCATCAAGATTTAACAAAATCTTTTGTCTACAGACACAACATTCACTCTACATCAAATCGCATCAATCTATTTCACCATGCCGCCGCCTTCACAACTCGCCATTGCTACAGGCTCCGTCAACCGCCTTCTCAAGGAGGAAGCTTCGTACCACAAAGAGCTCGAACAGGAGGAAGCCAGCATTGAAGCCTTGAAGAAGAAGATTGACAGCGGCGCCGGCGACAGTGATGAGAACGCCCCGTACATACTCAAGCAGCAGGTTGGTCTATAAGCCCATCAATCACTTTAAATCGAGCGTCACTGCTAACCATTGACGTTCTCTAGCAAACCGCCCTCGAGCAGACAAAGGGCGTTTTCGGACCCCTGCGAGAAAAGATTGCCCTCGCTATCGAGAAGCTAGAGGAGCAGCTCGCTGTAAGCGACCAGCTCAACGTGCCGGAGGAGCAGGTGCAGCAGGCCAAGGAGACGCTGGCCAAGGCCAAGGCCACTCAGACCGATGCGTAATACAGCATACGAAAAGACGGGGGAAGGGAAGAATTACTTTACGATATTAATCATATGAGACTTGATGCAAAAGAATCGCTTCTGGGCCTTTATGCACTTGAGAGTCCATACCAAGTATCTTGCATAAGAGGTTTCGTCTCCCTGCATCTACCATTGTGTTGCATGGGATCGAAAGGAGAACAAAATCAGATGTACTTGAGGGTATCTTGAAAAGTATTAATTACAGGAGGCGGACAAAAAAGGTTCCATACTGGTAACCAATGTCAAAGACTAATTATCCACTTCCATCTTGTCCTCGCCTTCTTCGGGTGGCTCAACAGTCACCTGAGGTGTTGCTCCTCCATCTTCGTGAACTCGACTCTCAGAGTCGTCCATGTCAACATCGTCTCCAGATTCCGCCTTGCGTTCGTCATCTGGTGGCATTGGTGAAGCGTCTCGGCTCGGTGCCTGGCTATCCCCCCTGGAGCCGACGCGGTTGTGTTGCGGCTTGAGCGTGTCTGGGCCTGGTGTATCCCTCATTGGTGTTCTTCCGCCATTGAGAGCCTCTGGATTAGGTGTGCCAGCATCAACTTCAGTCTTCATCTGGCTGTCTCCGTCCGGGTGAGGTGTCGCGTTGCCGCTGGGCTCGTTTCTGGGCGTCTGTCCGACTTTGTCCACCTCGGCATCATCATCAGCACCCTCATTCATACCCTCTCTGCGGTCAACCTCTTCCTTCTCGTCGCGAATTTGTCGTCGTAGAAGCATGCCTTCCTCCATAATTCTGTTAAATTGTTCTCGTCGTTCTCTCCAAGTCTCGCTGTATGTTTCACTTTCCCGTTCGAGTTCTCGACATTCTTCCTCGAGCTTGGCCAAGTTGGTAATCTGGTCTTCGCGCGGTCTAAGCAGGCGATTTGATGTGATCTTCTCTGCTAGCTCGTCGAACTTTTTGCGCTGCGCAAGGGTGGCTTGTGCAGCCTCGAGCTGGTCTCTCAATTGGATGTTGTTCTCTCGGACACTGTTGCAGTCGTCGAGGATGCGATGCTGGTCGACTTTGTAGCGTTCGCGTTCTAGGGCATTGGCATTGTGAAGAAATTGCATACGCGTGATGCTGCTGTTGAAAGCATCGAAATCGAGGTTCATCTCGCCCTTCAGCTCCCTGAGCTTATGCTTCAGATCTTCGGGGGGGTTGGCAACGACTTCAGGGGATAGTAAAAGGTGTGATATAGTGTTCAAGCGCTTTGTGATTCGCTTAAACGGCTTCTCTTCTACGTTAAGAAGACGAGACTTGTGAAGCTCGGCCTCTTCTTCGGGATCCAGAAGATCCCATGAAGCTGAAGATCCCATCTCGAGTCGAGTCGCGGTCGGCTGATGTATGTTTGCGTGGGTTTGTTGGTGATCGGAAAATATTATTGATAGGGAGATGGAAATTTTGCGACGCGTCACGGAAGTCTTTCGACAAGAATGTATAGCGAAGACGTATCGAAATAAAGTTACAAGATGGATGATTAACAACAAAGCTTCAGCCTTGCGATGGCATTGAAGGTGTTAAGCATAGTTGTGCCAGTGAACCAATGACATTCGCGAGCAAAGATGACTAATGTTTACATTCTGATGATGCACCCCCCGCTGCCCGCTTTGTTCCACCTCAATGCAGTCGCATTTGTCAACCTCCAACCTTCACACCTTCGATCCCCCCGCTACTTATAATTATCTCTACAACTAAAAATCTCATACTGTCAAAGAAACTCATAGGAACTACGGTAACTATGTCGGAAGAAGAAAGAGAACTTTTGGCCCGCATCGGTCAACTGGCAGGTTTGTGTCCTACGTTCTACAACAATACACATTTTACTGACAATCTCCAAGGCCAGATTAATCGCCACAAGAATGGGCAAACAGGTCCACGGGCTCCGCCAAACTTGCATCCTGCCCACCATCGCCGTATGTTGGGATTCGAGCTCCAGCGCAGGAGCACCGCTAACGCCCACCTAGACAACTCGTATCGACATGCAAGCTCGCCATATCCGGCTCGCCACAATAGAATTGGACGACCGCCTGCTGCGCATCAGCACAAAACGCTCCATTTGAATGCCGATAGCTCGAATGCATCTCGATCTGCCAGCAGCGGTGCCGAGACGCCACCAGGCTGGGTTTCCAGGAACGATCGCCACCGTCAGCTCATCAACGCAAATGTGTACGAAAGAGATACACATAATCGAGCTAAAGCCATTGAGCAAACGCACCAGAATAAGATTAATGGATATCGTCAGCGCGAGAAGACGCAATTCAACGAATTCTTGAAACACCAAGCTGGTGCCTCCAGCGCGCAGACTAACCCCGCAGGTCAAAACGAGCTCACAGTTCAAGGTGTCCAATTCCGCGTTATGGATGGCGGAAAGAAGCTTGTCAAAATTCCTGGTATGTGCAAAGTCCCAGATGATGTCGAACTTTGTACCTTACCTGTCGCAGATGCTCCCAACTCATCATCCTCTCGAACTCCCAAGACTGCCACTGTCGCTGGAGTCAGGTTTTACCGGACAAAGACAGGCAACCTAGTGGCCAGTCGCATTGTTAACGACCACCGGTACGTAACGTCCCTCGGTGGGGCGAAGTTGCTGACAGTCTCTAGGCGATCGGGCGTGGTCAAGAAGATTGATCAACTTTGTAAAATCTTCTCAACGACTGGTATTTCCTCTTTCTATGACTGGAGTGGTCCACGTCTCCATCATCCGAACCGGCCTCGTGGCCATGGGATAAAACTAACATATAATTTCTGCCAGGTTCATGCACAAAAGGCCCTCGGTGCCGCTACATTCATGACCCCAGCAAGGTTGCTCTCTGTAAGAATATCCTGAAAGACGGACAATGTGTCAACGGCGAGCTCTGTGATCTTTCCCATGACATGACTCCCGAGCGCACCCCCAACTGCTTGCACTTCGCCAAAGGCCATTGTGCCAAGGATGATTGTCCTTATACTCACTCCAGAGCGCCCCCAGCTGCTCTAGTATGCCGAAGCTTCGGCTTCAACGGCTACTGCGAGAAAGGGGCAGATTGTACTGAACGTCACGTTTTTGAGTGTCCTGACTTTAGCAATACCGGCCGGTGTAAAATCAAGGGATGTAAACTCCCTCATCGCGAGAGGGCAAGCGTCCTTCGAAACAGAACCAACGCCGACGGCGAGCCTCTTGGAGATGTTTCCAGTGATGACGAAGCTGCAGATTCTGATGATGTTGATTCAGATGAAGTTGCCGAGTTCATCGACGCAGATTCGGATCTTTCCGACTTTGAAGAACAGAAGGATTTCCTATCAATCTAGATCCAAGCCAAGTTGCTGCGTCTGTTGCCAGCAGATGCACTGGTTTGGCTTTCAGCATGTTTCATTATCCGGCGTCTGGAGCATGGATGGGTTTTGGTAAATGCGCCCGAGATACCCGTGACTTATCGGCGTCTTACAAGGTTTTGGCTACGCCATACCATGAACATAAGAAGAACAAAGCAAGGGAATAAGAAAAAGGAGACAAAGGAGAAAAAAGACGATGAAACAGAAAAAAGAAGAATAAAAAGAAACACAGAGATGAACATAGCCTCTGTATCGCAAAGCAGTCCTTAAGATAGATTAGGTTGTAAATGAAAGAGTTTTGTATTGAACATGAGAACCACGCGTGGGCGCCATGGCCTCCTCGAACTATGTGATAGATAGGCCTCAGTTTATCAGAAAAACTATACTCTGAAAGACGAAATTAGTAACTCAGTTATGTCTTAAACTATTTCTCTTGAAGCATGGAGGTCAACTTTTCTGCTACGAGACAGGAAGGTCAGAATTTGTCTTTCACAAGGAATGCCCTTCATGTTGTCACTATCAGGTGGACAAAGCAGTAATCGAGGGATTGTCAACTTCAGATACTAACCTGACTTATTTGGATGATAAAAGTCAATATTAACAGCAGAAAAGAGAATATGGTTGCCACGCTACAGTGGTTGTATGATGGTTTCGAACAGAGCTATCAAGATACTGCACTACTCATGAGGAATGCTGCTCTATTCTACATAAAATAATCAACGACAACCCATCATGCCATGGAAGGCAATGGGACTAAATGTGAGTTTCTTATTTCATTTTTTAGGTCTAAGCCGAAGCCCAAACATTTCCATTTTCTCCAAGATTCTAATCAAAGGATCCGTACGGATTAAAAATTCAAAATATTAATTAGATCGAGGTTTTTCAAAGGACTGTATGTACTCCGTACAGTCGCTGCTAATCCTTGTGACGCTTCCAGACAGACCAAAAATCACAGTTACCTCCAATACCTGTCATAGGCGACAGCTCAGCTCCAATCCGTTCTTAGCGTGAAGCCTGAGCTATTGCTGTTTTAATCTGAGCAGATGGTGAGCATGCACATGAACAAGGTGACCCTTCACCATTCTTCCAAGAGTGCTTCCTGTCGTAGCTGCCGGGCAGAAATTGGATCAATAACCTCACCTGGCAAACCCAAGTGGTAGATGGCATCGCCCCTTTGTTTGACGACTGCTTATATCAGCTCGTGTTCGGTTTGGAGGACTAAATCAGGGTCGACATTCGTCCAGGATTCTATCACTTCGTGATTTAGCTCAAAATGCCATGTTCCGCGCCTCGTCAGAGTAGCTCGCCGGTTTGATCTGTCCCTGTGATAGGTGACTGCATACGCCTCTCCTGGTTCACTGTTCCAAAGTATCAATCGTTCGAGCTGCTTCATCTTTTGCGGGAACAAGCTCGCTTCTCCTAAGAAAGAAGCAATTTTCTAACTTTGGGATTCCCTTTTGAGAACGGATGCCGTGAGTGTGAGTGATTGTAATTTGTGGCAGCAATGAGTTGACGGCAAAGAGTCCAGAAATTGTTGGGCATCGACCAGGAAGGAGATTAAGAGATGTTTGAGGTCACAGCTCCTCAAAACCAGGGCTCCGGCCAGCTCGGCACCTACCCCCATATCATCGTTGATAAATGGTTGGAACCACAAATTGCGGTTCATCGCTGACACAAGCTCAGAATTGGGATCCTCAAGATCGAGAGCATTTCAACATGACTCGGCAGAGCGTCTCGAACCATGGATGCAAACTCTGAAAATAAATGATTAGATCGTCGATTAAACAATTGGTACCTCAACTTACCCCTATCACACGCACTCTTAAAGGTGCCGCGCCATGGTTCGTAGACAATAGTCTGTAGCCGAGGAAGTTTCTGTAGCAATAACCTCAGAACTGACGGTATAATCTGCCGTCGATATTCTCGACGTATAACAAGCCGCGTCACTGTGTGGACCTCCGGGAGGCTCTCCGGGAGACTGAAGCACAACGGCTCGAAGAGAGCTGACAAACCTGATGCAGAGAGACTCTCCACCTGCCGGCCATCAACCCAGCCATGTTTTGGGTCATGCCATCCAGCAGGATCCTCTTGCTGCTTAGATTCTCCATCGGGTTGAATGCCTAGTCCAATGCAATATTTTTTGAACCAGTGCTCCGGGTCGCTAGGTGAGAAGGTGCTGAGCTCTAACGCGAGGCAACCTGTCGGTTTCCAAGCACTTAGAACAGTAAACAGTTTCTGCGTTGCGCTTCTGAAGATGGCGCTATGCCGCGAACTACGCGATTCTGATGTAGAGGACTGGCATGAGCGACATGAGTATCGTGGTAGCTCAATGTTCAGCCGAATTTGATGAGCAAGACCTGCGGTTCGAGTGGTCATGTGGCCAAGCTGCTCCAGGCATGATACTCGTAGATCTAGTCGGTGGAAATTCTGTGGCTCAAGGAATGCCTTCCATTCTGAGCAGACAGCCGCGCAGGAGCCGCAACCCTTCTGGCGCGAGACTTCCTTCAGTATTTGTAGCCGAAGCTCGGGCGGCAACAAAGCCCAAGAACCTGACATGGTGGGTTGTTAGTCTTTTTTATGATCTGCTTCGGTGACTGTGAGGATGAAGAAGAAGTGCGCCATTGTCGCGATTCTGCAGAGATTTTATTTTGATATAGAGTTTTGTTGAAATCTTGTTTGATTGCAAAGCCAAAAAGCTTTGGCGAACTTGATAGTGCTGGACATGTTGTTATGTTTGCTATTTAAAATGTATAAAGGACCGTTGTATATGTAAAAGAGAAGAGCAGCGCTTCAGGTGCTGATTAACTGGCCTGAGCCATGGACCCCTGGTCCAGTTGACTTAATACCCAGGTAGGTTAGTATTCAGTGAAAGTGCCACCATACCTATCAATGATCTGAAAACGACGAGCGCAAGTAACATATCTGAACACCAGAACAAAGACGTAAAGTAGGGAGCACGCTGAGTCGACTTTGAATTGGTCTCTTCTTTTTCTATCGTCTTGAGCCAAGAAGTCAGTCAATGACTTGTATGTCAAAGAACTTGGTGTCTCTGACCCTGCTCCAGAGGACAAAGGAACCAACTCTAGCTGATGAATTAGTTCATCACTAACATCGCTCTAAACCCCCTATACGAGGCTCAGAAGGAGGAGGCTTAGATGAGAGTCCCGAAACTACTGTACCTACCTTGGCGGAGGCTTTGCCCTGCCTCGTTCACAGCCTACTGTCAGCACCAGGGCCGTGTACTCTGTGTGCATACATGGCTTACCCTGTACCATTCTTCATGGTGAAGGAGCTCACCTGTTCGTTCCGCTAACTGCCTAGGTCGCACGGTTGGCCATGAAGCCAGAGCCAAGTACATACATGTCTTCCTGTCCATCTCCATATATACAATACAGAATAAATTGCGAAGATGGGTATACGCGATATTCTCAAGAAGAAGGACGACCTTTCAACAGGTCAACCTGCTCAGAATGAGACAGTCGACCGTCTGGCAGCTCCCGAGTTTACAATCATCCGCTCCGACACCTCGACCCAGGAGCGCATCTACCCACCGTCTATGAAGTCCGTCGATAACCTGTACCTCGCAGCCCAAGACCCCAAAGGAAAGGAAAAGCCCCGCCGATCTCTCGACGTCTTCCGCTCCGGCCGTTCACGATCAGGGTCTGAGTCGAGCCAGACAAAGAAGGAGAGCGGCGCCCGTCGTCTGTCGCACCGTCTACACCTAAGCCGTGCTCCTCCATCGTCCGAGAATGTCCCCGAGAACCTACCAGATATCGTCACGTCGAGTGACGGCCCAGACGAGCTGCAATGGGAGAAGCGCGCGACTATGCTAGCGGGCCAGAACAACCGCGTCAGGACCGCCAGCCGGCCAGGGACCCCCTCGGACAGCGGCAGAAGCGAAGGGCGGGAGGTTTCGTTGCAAAAGATCGATGAGGATATCCAAGAGGCTATTCGGCTTCACGAGGCAGGCAACCTGGAGTTGTCGACGCGCATGTTTGGGCGGCTGGCTGATCCTCAAGGCGCCAATAATCCATTGAGTCAAGTCCTATATGGTCTTGCTTTAAGGTGAGAACTGTGCACAAGAGAAAAGTTTCCAATGTCTCGGGTAGAGTGTTTGGGTTCGTCGTCTACAGGGCTTGAAGCATTGCGAAACGCCCAAAACTCAAAACCCTGCTGCGACGCCCCTAAGCATCGACCCATTATCACCACATGTTGAATGAAGCAAATACAAAATAAAACACCTTGAAACTAACACAGGCTTATCTTGTACAGACACGGATGGGGTTGCGCACCAGATCCAGAAGGCGCTGTCAAGTATCTATCGGCTGCAGCCTCTAATTCCGCCTCCATTGAGCAGATGGCTCTCCAGGCCGGCATGACGAAGGGCGGAGCTGCCAAGGGAGAGCTTGTTCTGGCCATCTTTGAGCTGGCAAACTGCTTCAGACATGGTTGGGGTATCAACAAAGACGCCTATGCCGCCAAACAGGTAGGTTCAACTCTCATCCATCACGAGAGTGGCATTGGAAACTGACCATTGGCTTGCAATGTAGTATTATGAGACTGCAGCGAACCTAGGAGACACTGGTACGTTGTACATACAGTACTAGACACGAACAGACTGACTCTAACGCAATGCGATAGATGCCATGAACGAGATTGCTTGGTGCTACGTTGAAGGCTTCGGGTGTAAGAAAGACAAGGTACGTTGCACCATCAGCCATCTATTCACCATATCCTGTCTAGTCGGTTCATGAACATGTCTGTACATGAGTCGTGCCAAAAGTCTTCTAATCCGAGAAAGAGTGATTCTCGGTGAGACTGGCTTACTTGATTCGCTCGAGAAACTTTCGCTGCCCAATATCGTGCATACAAATTTAGGCATGGCTGCTTGCTCTAGCAGTCCAAATACACCTCTCAGAGGGTTCTTGGACCGACAGAAGCCCTCATCCCCCACATACAAAGTATGACTTATCATATGAGGCTGATATCCTGTACAGTTCGCAGCAGCCCGGTATTATCGACTGGCCGAGAAGTCCGGCAACAAGACACTAGGGAACTCTTGGTACGTTCAAAAACATCCACACGGCTTCAACGGCCCAGCACCTCCATCTGCACTGCACCTCTCTTTCTACAACAAATGCTTTGTGGCGGTCTGTCGGCTCGACAGGTTCTCGTCCACTTCGCGCTGCTCGGGGGGCCACAGAAGCTGGTGTGACGGGTGGCGGTCTATCAATTGGCGTTGAGATCTAAACTCATGCAACGTACGATCTGTAAAATGGGACCAAAAACACTGACTCAAACATTGTGCATTAGGATCTGGAAGGAAAAGTACGACCCTCCGGGCGAGGGCAGCCACAAGTAGTGCGGAGGAGGCAGCCATGTGCGACTGTACCAAGGAGGTGCATCTCCGCGATCTGATGCTGTGTAAGTCAATTTTGTCGAGGAAGAGGAGGACGCAACTTTGCGATGGGCTGCTGGAAAGGGCCCCGGCTTGTCAGTGGGCGATTATATTGTTTGTAAGCGTATTGGATATGTCGCATTCTTATGAGCTATTGATTTCACTCGTATATAGTCTTAGATGTGTGTTGCCCAAGCCCCAATACCACTGGGTAGAACAACTTGCGGAAACTTGTGTGTGCTTGTGTTTCGCCAAGATGCTATTTATTGAGCTGATATAGAGAGTACAAGACGCATTTTCCTTCTGTGGTTGGTTGTACATATTGCAGCACACTGTCGCATAGAAAGAAGCTTTGTGTATGTGTATGTGTGTATTTGTCTGATAAGAAGCGTGGCCCATTAAAGACTACATCGACTAACTGCTTCAAACATCTTGCCATGTCCCGCTGTTGTCTCTTTTCCCATTGCGCCGCCTCTCTCACATTAGACGCCCTCGTGACAAAGAATCTTACCTGAGCTACCGTTGATGCCCAACTTTACCGAGCAGCGAGCCTTTTCGTTCCTATTGGGCCTTGTCACTGAGATAGATATGCGGCCTATAAATGCGGCCTGGTTGGGTCGGGGCCCGCATGGATGACGATGAACCGTGCGTATCACATCGCATTTGATCGATTCGTTGTTATAAGATGTTGATGAAACGGTAACAGTAGAGACGAAAAAGGGCGAGAATGAGGTCATGAACATGATATGATTTTGAGAGGAAAACGTTTCAAAGATGGGGGAATCGGCTGTTGAAAGGGCACCCTGGTTGGGATACGGATAATATCAGACTTTGGCACCGGACGGACGGCAGGACGGGCACCGCATTGTTAGTTCCCGTTAACCACTGTCAACATACTCAGTATCATATCTCATCTGAATATTGAGGCCGTGATATCAACCCAGTGGTCCATTCATGAGAGAAGTGAAGAGGGTGACCATCACTCAAACTCAACGCCCTGCAATGTCATGCAATGTAAAGTACGGCAACTACAGGACACACTCTAATGTTTCGAGACTCGATCGATGCAGGGCCAAGGATTCCCCATGGTTTTTCAGCCATGATGGTGGCACAAGCAAAGATAGTTCGATTCGGAAAGTGTATACACTATCGGGATAGACATGAGGCCTACCAATATCGATCTATCAGATCGACATAGCACTGCTGTAGTCCTACAGACTAACTGCAGCTCTGGTCATGTCCTCCCATCCTACCATCCATCCCTTTCCGCATCCCGTGCTGTCCCAGCGCCGCGCATTGGCAAGACATGTCTTAGACAAGCCACCATCTCAGTCTGACACCCACCACTCACAGCTTCAGCCTATAGCCGGCCTATCAGCCACATGTCTTACCTTGTTTCTGTCTCAATCCTGATTCTCAAATTAGCACACACTCTGCTTCCTTCTTTGGCCGTGTATCAATGTCAGCCTGACATGGACTCCAAAATCTTGATCTGATCACCCATCAACTTCAAAGCGTAGCAGCTACATGATCTGTTATGACATAGCAGTACATGTTCACGAGGTAACATCAACATCACCCAAGAGAGTAATCACCATCACCATCACTGTGAATGCACATGCGGTACGATATGAGAGAAATCAAATCTTCTCAGTTCAAATCTTCACTGCGTAAATACTATCTCATATCATTCATGTCATAAATATCGTACAGCAGACCAGACCACCTGGGAATGGAGGTTGCTAAAGAGAATCGAATAAATTCCAAAGTAAACAAATAAATGATCACCGACGAGCTCGTTTCTTCGTCATCATTGACCATTTCAGTCATTGTCGTCTCTCTCGACGTATGCCAATTTCCATCTCCATAACAAAAAAGAAAACAATCAGAAAAAAGGAAATAACCATCCTGCCTCCCTCCATGCACCGTGATAATATACAGACTCTGATGGACTGGGCCCTCATAGAGTCTGCTTGCTTTCTGCTGGCTTCTGTTTTGCCGCTGCGTTCGACCCCAAGTGCCACCGCATCCACCACCAACCACGCCTTTACCCAAAGAAAAAGAGGTATCCAATTTCGAGACAAGCCAAAATCACACAAAACAAATCAATGCACGCTCGCTTGCTAGATCCATAGGAAATCAAAAACGACTCCGAAATAGGAAAAACACAAGAAACGACAATTGGAAGACAGAAGACCATCCGTTTCGGTGCGTGAGCAACATGTCTGAAGTACGCGCGAGAGCGACATCGAGTATATGGCAGCTCATCCCCCGTAAAGAGGAAGCAAAATAGCCGACTTCAAGGAAAGGTTTGACAAAAGAAAAAAAAGGTACAAAGGAGATGGGGGTTGATGTAGATCAGTGGGGGGCTATGAAAGCCGTGAATTCGTCATTGCGATCGATATTCTTTTCAATCTTATATTCGTTTCGTCGTTCATGTTCTCATTTCATTGCATTGCTGCTCGCTCATTCTGCGCTGTTGCATTCGGACACCATTTTCGCAAAGTTGCGCACGACGTCGTTGGGGATCTGGTCCCAAAGGAGAGATCGCGTATAAACATCGGCTGCATCGCTCTGTTTGTTTGATCGCATTGCTGCGAGTGCTTCGGCTAGGTTTCGACGTCCTTGACTAGGAGAAGACTTTTCGGGGGCGTTTTGGAGGAAATCTTGGGAGTTGACACCGTTGTACTGAGCAGCCGACAGAGAGAAGATTTGTTCATTGGTCTGCTCCTGTGTTGGCTGGGTCAGTGTGTCACCGAGCTCGGAGAGCATCGAGGGCGCAACACCATCCATCATCATGTCGTTCATGGCGATCGGGTTGCCCCAGTTAGCGGCACCCGATGGCTGAGGAGGAGCCTGCAGAGTAGCCGACTGAGAGTTGACACCGGCATCCTTGAGGACGCTGTCCAGGATGTTGGCCGAGGCAACCCTGACATCCTCGGAGACACGAGGGATCGCTGGGGTCGATCGGCTCGAGAGGACGAAAGCGCCAACGAGGAAGAGCATAAACAAGAGACCGCCTTGGGCGGGCTTCTCGCTCTCGGCGAAGGGGTTTTCGCTCTTCTTGACCGTGGCAATAGCCATCTCCTGCTTGACCTCGGGCTCGGCAGGGTACTCGTTGAGGAAGTTGGATGCATCCCAGGCGCCAGGCATGCCCATACCGTCCATGTCGTCGAAACCGGATGAGAAGCCGTTGTCTGTGGCAGTGGGAACGGCACTCTCGAGTCGCTGAACATGGTCGGTCAGAACGCCAACCTTCTTCCTGAGCTCGCCGGTCTCAATGGTGTGAGCGCGGATCATCTCTTCCTTCTCAAGGTTGAGGTTCTCGATGTAGTTGGTGTAGGTCTGCTTCTCGAGAAGCATCTGCTCAAGCTTGCCACGGAGCTCAGCCATCTCTTCCTCCATGTCGTTGATGACGGCGGTGTATTGCTTCTTCTCATCCTCCAGGCGCTCTGTGTGTTGCTTCTTGCGTTGTCTTGAGTCGAGACTGAAGGGGGTTAGTAAACCAT
This sequence comes from Fusarium graminearum PH-1, assembly GCF_000240135.3. NCBI lineage: Eukaryota > Fungi > Ascomycota > Sordariomycetes > Hypocreales > Nectriaceae > Fusarium > Fusarium graminearum. The sequence continues at coordinate 1,604,194 of NC_026474.1, forward strand.
GTAAATCATCAATGTGTATTTGGCGGGGTAAAACTTACGCTGCCTGTCGGTTGCGAAGCAGTCGCTTTTGTTGCTTAAGCTCCTTGATCTCTTGCTCATCAGTAGACTGAGAGATAAGATGGTCAATGTTGCTAAGGTTTCGCTCGGCGGGGATATCAAAGCGAGCATTCTTCTTACGAATGCCATCGCCTCGGCGCATCTCGTTGTGGGAGCGGATACCGGGGCTGCCAGGGCGCATCTTGTTCTTGTTGATGGGCTGCTGAGGGGTCATCCACTCTTTCTGGGGGGAAGTGGGGATGGACTGGTTTCCACCGGGGAGTGCTGGGAACATGTTGCCAGGGTTTGTGAATGGTGTCGGGCCGGCCATGGGTCGCTGGAAGAGAGGGACATTTGTGTCATATTCGGCAGACATGGCGTCAAAAGGATGAAGAGGAGTGCAAGCACCGGAGCTGGGTCCGAAGGCCCAGTTGGCAGTAGCATAGGCGTTATGTTGAGTTTGGTCGAGGCGCATGAAGGGGTTGTTGCTGTGCTGGTCCAGGAAAGGGTTGTTGGAAGGTACCGACTGCATGTCAACAGACTGCCAGTCCTCAGTTTTTGGTGAGAACAGAGGGTGCCCAACGGCAAAAGAGTCTCGGCGGCTGTCGGCCATTGGAGGCGATAGTTCTAAGCCCGAGTCGAGTGTGTTGTGGTCAAGGACGTTGTCGTCTAACACGCTGTTGTCTTCGTCCTCGAAGTACTTTTGTGCGTGCTGTGTGTCCAAAGTTAGAGAGGCTGGACGGTAGAAAGGTTGTTGCATTTGAAATGTTGAAGACATTATGCAGAGTGAGTGAGGGAGTATGTAAGATAGAGAGGTGGGGGGGGGGAAGAACTTTAAAAGAAGAAACGGCGGAAGGAAGCAAGGCTGTAAAGAGAATGACAAGCCAAGAAGGGAAGGATATGATGACAGGCAATCTTGAAGATGGGAAAACCAAATTCAAAATGCGATTTTGATTGAGATCAAAGTGAAGATGAGCACACAGAGGCACAGAGAAGCGAAGAGAGGTTGGGGCATGAGGGAGGGGCGCGGCAAATAATAAAGTACCCCAAGACAATTGGAACTAAGGTATCATCATTTTTTTCCTTGCGCGCGGGAAAGTCAAACAATTGCTTGGTGGGCAGCAGCGCAGTACAGCGGTGAAGGGCGAAACGGGTACGGGTGTGTATTTTTGGCAGACTGCCAAGTTTTCACGCACCTAGCAGCAGCAGCTCTCACCTCACTCGAGGGAAAGAACAGGGCAGGGGGCGTGTAAGGTAGGCAGGAAGGCATGTAGAGCCTAAGGCAAGGTGAGGTGAGGTCGGGTGCAGGTGGGCTTGAGAGTAAGGGTAAGAGCGAGTGAGAACCTGGAAGGGAGCCAGAAAATCCGACCTTCCGTGCTAGGGGTGGGGTCAAGTGCCATGCCATGCCATGCCATGCCATGTTATGCCAGGCCAACAGTACCTACAGTACCTCTAGGCCCAAGATAGGTGCAATACAGAGTGTGACTCAAAGCTCGGTGCAAGATCGGGGGGACAGGGTCGTACCTCTCTGGTATTGGGCAATCGCCAGAGAATCAAGTCCTATCCGCGCTCTCTCTGTGTATCTCTCGATACACAGGGCGCAGCAGAGGTCAAGACGTGGGGTTCTCGCGCTGAGATTGTTTCATACAGGCGCTTTTCGTATCCAGACTCCAAAAAAAGATTCAACTAAATCCTTTGGGCCAAATATGCTGGCGGTAAAAAAAAGCTGAGGTACGTAGGTAGGTATGTGATGATACGACACGAAGCCGGAAGCTTGAACGGCGAGAGCGGGAAGGGACGGGAATGGCAACAAGCTCAGAGGCAGGTACTCAACCAGAATACCACCAAACTGGAGCAATCGACAACAAAAACAAAGCGCGCGACTGAAAGCTGGATCTCTATCTGCAATGCATCCAGTATAGTGCAGCCGGCGCGGCGCGGCGCGGTGCAAAGGACGATGAATGACCAAAAAGAGGGCACACTTACAACTGTGGGAGACTTGCTGTGTGGGATGGTGTGGGCTAACGTCTTGGTTAGGCCTTTTTTTGGGTGGTGCCGACAATGATGTTGAGATGGCGATGATGGATGTTACAATTGAACGAGTTCTTGATTCAAGTATGCGACCCGAATCAATATAAACAATCAGTCGAGAGGAAGAGACAATATATGATTGTCAATGGAAGTTGTGTTTAAGAAAACAGACTACCACTTTGGGATCAAGACGAGGACCATCTTCGATTATATGTACTTGTCTGGGGCAAACAACCGGCAATTGCGCTTGTGGAGATTTTTGGACAACGACAAGGCAAGGCAAGACAGGCAAGACAGGCAGGCCTTGGTCTCATCGGTCTCGCAAGCTCGTAGGGTCTAGCAGGGGATCTCTTAGATGGAGGATCATGAATGGACAGGACCCACTAGAGGCCCGGGCCATGGACGGGGCCGTCTCCCTCGATATGGATATTGGAGGGCATTTCCGGATCAATGAGCATCTCGAATACCAAGCTACATAGATCTCATAGGCGCTTCATCGGGGGCGTAACTCCATTACGGTATACTAGACTGATCACTTCCATGTTGGAAAAGAATGAGGAATTGTAGGAATGAATAACATAAACAGCCAGTCATTGAGCATCAGAACGAGCACGCGTCTCGTTCATTTAGCCGTTTACGCAACATCCAATACCTATATGGAAATAAGACCTCAGCGTTGCAGAAGATCTCTGTGGGTGTGGAGGCGTATGTCAGGCTTGGGGGGCCTCAATCGACCAGGCAAACTTGGGGTCCAACTAGGCTGATAATACCTACTGATAGTCTGATGCTAACTTCGCTACCTATCACCCAGACTGCAGTATGTATGTATAGCAGAAGACGCGAGACCAGAGCGGAATAGATTGGTGATTCCTCTTCTCTGTCCATCGCTCGTTTTCCAAATCCAAACCCACAATCAGCATTCAACGCGGCTGTTCATTGGTAGCCAGCCATATGGCGGTGATGAGTGCCGCAGTGCCCAGCCAAATCTGTAACAACGACTCCATATCAATTATCGTTGTGGTGGAAACCAGAGATACGTAACAGTCGTCTAATGGAGGACGGCACTCCGCGGTGATTGTGACAGCCACACCATCATGGTATTGAGATCCCTAGATGCAAACCGACCTGCCGTTTCCAACTACAGAATGAAGTTTAGTCTAGCACACCAAGCAGGGGGACATTCCTCATGTGTCATCCGAGCTCGGCCACAGAGGAGGATTGCCATGACTGCTATTCGTCCCTTCTTGTCAGCCATGGAGCCCTTGTGAACAATGGCAGCAGCGTATGCTCCTGTTAGCTTCACCATACGGGCCACCGTCAGTTGACCGCTGCTCCCTAGTTATCCTGCTACATATACTGTACAGTACAAGCTTGATGTATTTCCCCTTAGGCCGCTATAGGTTCATGCAACGGGCGGTGCTCTCGAGTGATGAGGCCATCATCGAGGCAAGGCTTTGCTATCGACTAACAGGTATGTGATATTTCTGTCTCTTACAACGCCTAGACTGGAAGCATGCCCACCATCCCAGTAACCCCACGCTTCCGGGAGCCAGTAATAGTCCTCAAGTGGTGTCATGGCTGAGTTCTGATAGCGGGCTTGCAAGGGTTTGACAAGCATGGGGGAGAATCCGCCCAGGTTGTTTACTTAGTACCCGTGCGACAAGAAGAAGCAGCCAAAGAACGAAAAGAACATGCCTTGCTGTGATGGTAGAACCGCTGAAAGAAAAAGAATAAAAAAACGCCATTGCGTCTGGGGAACTTCCACAGCACAAACACGGCACAACCCCTGTTAGCAGAACCGCCGCCAGAACTGGATCTACGGAAGTTAGCGACGGGAAGCCTTGTCTAAATTTGATAATCCCCAGGTTAGATTAGATACCTAGATACATACCTACAACGTCAGATAATAGACACCTCTAGTACATGTGTATATGCGCATTAGTGAACCTCTAGACTGCCAGGGGCTCTTACTCAGACTCACGATACCACCACATCCCCATTGACAACTTGGTCAGCTTAAACTCGTCTTGACAATTTCTAATAGGTCTAGTCTCGGGCGCTGCTGGGCCGGCCCGGACGCCTTCGGTTGGTCGTAAAAAAAAAAAAGCTCAGCAACCTAACACTGAATTCCAAGACGTTGGGCACCAAAAACACGGACGCTAGTCCCCAGATGCTTGGGCTTTATTTCTGCATCGGCCGAGTGGCACTAACAATAATGGCAAGAATCCTATTGCACGGTTCAGGTGGTCTGTGGGTAAGAACGTGTCGACGCACTTTCCTAAGTACCGATGGATGATGGAAGTGGAAGGACCTGGAGGGGCTAGATCCAATGCCCTGGCCAAATTCAGCGAATGACTTTCCGTTGTACCCAGCTCTTCTTCAGTTTACAAGGCAACAGGTCAAAAGACAACACAACACGAAACATCAAAACTTTTAGACCGCGTTCAACACCGCGTTTTCTACAGCACCTGCTACATCTCTAGGACCCAGACTACATCTTCTTTTGCTCTAGCGAAAAGAACCGAGACCCTTCGGCCCCAGTTGTGCCAGGACACACGCCATAGCATTATGGATTCGCCTCACAAATGAACATCTCGCCTGGCTTCATCCCCGCGCCAGTTGTCCTGCCCACATGTCGAAAATCACCAGGGAAGCCAGTCCAGTCAGTCTTGCATCCTACGCACGAGCGGACGGTTTTCTGGGAAACTCGGCGATGGATCTGAGATTTCTCGGATATCAGCTTAAGCGAGCTGAGCGCTGCAAACTACTCTCTATTACGCGAAGGCTCTAAAGCAAGCGTGCCATCGAGTAGAACGGTATGCCATCGAGCAGAGTGGCTCCAGCCAACGTCTTTGATTTCGTAATCAAGTTATTGGACCCTGAGTATCATCCAACATTCAACTTGACAAGACACATCTCCGACAAGTGCCGGATGTTGATCATTGCAGACGACAACACCACAAATCCCATCTTTTTTCTGCAATACTGCATTCCGCATCACGACTCAGGCATCTGCTATCGTCCGATTCATCTGCGGCATCGCAAAAAACTCCCCAGCCAAGAGATAGTTCTCTTGATCATGCACGGATGCTCCATCACAGGGTGGCTGGAGAGACGACTGCAACTATTAGCCTGCAGCTTCTACACGCTCCCACATGTGCCCATGCCCATATGCACGCCCTCTACAAGCCAAGTTCAACCACTAGGCTCGTATGCCTGAATCATGGATCCACTGTGCTTCATGGTCGCATAATGGGCCGCTTGCTCGTGGTGTTTCTCCTTTGAGCACTTTGTTTTGTCGGTGTGTTACGCGTGCGCGTCCTCTACCTAGTTGACCAAAAATTGTCAGGCACCTTGCTATCACTTTCCCTGCTGACTTGATCTTTGGCAGATCCCAGATGCTTTAGCGTCATCGCATTGTCTGGTGAATGGTCCAGACATGGCGAGCTTGGTCTGCATCTGGATCCATGTCCCCGAACTCAAGGACCCTTCACGCGTAAAAGAAAATACCACGCGCGAGGCCATGAATTAAATCTACGTTGACGCATCTCCCAAGCACTGCCCTTTTCATGACGTAGACATGTTACAGTGAGTATTATCCGAGTTTGCCCAACCCGTTCTACTGACGCCCCAGGATTAAACTCTGAAGAACATGCCTCTTCCGAAGGTGTTTATCGTCACATACCCGCTGTGCAAACGATTTTGTCACAGCCGAGGACTTTCGGCTTATGTTCCGGGAGGGTCAAGTTGGGTCAACAACCAGCGCCATTCAAAACGGCCCAACCTCTCATCATATCCAATCATTTAAATAGGGCGAGCAGTCTTTACTGCTTCATTCGCCCAAAGGACTGAGTTTGCTTGGCCTACGCCGTCCTAAACTACCTGTCCAGGTAACCAAGCTTGCACCTTGTGCATACACTTTGACCGATTTTGGTTTTCCATATTCCCAAGTGGGCAATGCCGCATTCTCGTCGACTCGGAACGTCTCAAACCTCGTATGTGGCTCTTGGGACGTATATCTCGGCCATCTCGAGAGCCTCATCATTTTGGTAACCCGACAGGATCAACTAGACAGGGTCTCTACAACGCCGAATGGTCATCTCACTATCGCGCTAGGGGTATTACTCACGAATTCCGATATGAATCCGCCGTGAAAGATACTTGGAGGCCTTACCCAAGTGCCTCGACCATTGGTGAGCACCAGATACCGCTATTATGACTCGAAATGAGGTGCGATGTTCGGACAGAACTTATAGCCCCCACGCCAGCACAATGCCTCATCAGAATCGGTCGTCGGTTTCAGATTCACATGTTTTCCTGTTCCCCTGGTCTAACGCTGCAACATTGAGTCCGGTCTTGGTAATTTCCGTGCTATATGCCGCAAGCTCATGACAACTGAGAGATACAGCAGTTGGAATTGGATTTTGCCCATGACGCAACCTCACATGGTCTCCATTCAAGTCAATGCAGTCCTATACAGAAAACATGAGATTTTATCCTCCTTCGACCCTTGATCCTAGGTAGTCGTGAGAATATCGCCAGCTAGGGTTGTCTCGCAGCTGGGACTGACCCTACCAGCAATGGGTCAAACCATCGAAACTACTCAATGCAAATGATCGGATCCCATCCTTACAGTAATACGCGGCAGCAAATAAGCCCAGCGCACAACTTGGTTTTTTTTTCCTTTTCGTTCTTGCATACTGAGAAGCGAAGCGTGTCTCCCGAACATGCGGTCTGGGCATCCCTGTACATATTTGGGTCCGCGCTCACGCATATCTTGAAAGCGAAGAGATTTTTCAGTACAGTGATCCACCAGATGGAGATTGCCGCTTACAAGCAGTTGCATTCTTAGCACTCTGTGAAAGCCAGTCTCGACAAGTCTAATGAGATTTGGCAAGGCTGTGGCTGAATGTTGCTGGAAAAGACGGATCAATTACGATACTGTCATGCGGGTCTGGATCTACCTATATTCCCCACCACTTATTTTCAACTTCAAAGACCATATGAGAAAGATTGAATCCTAGAGCCTCCGCACCGGTAACGCTAATGAAGAAGGGGCTGGACGATGCTGAAGGGGCGAAGATTCGCCAATTCTACGAAATCTTGGTAACCTGAACGTCAACGTGGGACAGGCATGTCGCAGCCGAATACTGATTATGACGCTCACAACATGTCGGAACAAGGAAACATAACGTTTCCATCTGGAGGACGAAAACACCGAGATGTCTTTATGTGGACTAGCCTGGTCTTGCAAGTGCAATTGCGATCCGAATCAAGTGTATTTTGCGAGGCTGGGATACCATTTACACATCAGAATACGGACGCTGAGAGCTTTGAAGTCAAAGCTTGATACCAAATAATGCTGAGATGATTCTGAAACTTTTTCTTTTTCCGACGCAACAGCAGGGATTCCCCGGTATGCAAGGCTCAGTCTGTGGAATGGCGAGCCATAATATTAGCCGAATGTTGTTCTGGATCGAGTTTTACCTGCAGGTTGACTACTATTTTTAATATGCTTTACTGAAAAATGATAGCATTTCAGTAATGTTTTTCTTGCGTCTGCCTCCCTATCAATTGCTTGTATGAGCCCAGTTGGTGTCAATTTTGCGACCATTACCCAAAGATTTCGTCTGGGAATAACAAGATGTCATACCATTGTCGCCCCCATCAGCATCACCGATCATGGTCCGTTTATCGAAATGGCTTGATCTTGATTTCGCTTCGCTTCGTTCCGATACATGACGATGGCCATTCTTCTTAAGATAAGAAGATTTGGCGGTGAAGCAGGGCTGCGAGGGTATATTTCGCCACTTAAGGACAGACACAACATGTCAACCACTCAATACTATACCAAAAGATGTTTCTGAAACGAGTGGCGTTAAGCTGACAGCTAGGCCTACGTTGTTTGAGGAGGGTAGGCTGGGGGTAACCTGGTACTAACGGGTTGAAACGGATGACAGTCCTGGGATCCAACAATGATCGTCGCTCGACGGAAGTATTTGCTTCTTCTGCACCGAAACAACGGCGATCCAGCAGGTGTGATTCCAGGGCCCCAATCGAGTATATCGGAAGTTTCGGGCAAGCGTCACCTTCATTCCCACCACGGGCTTTGATGTTGTCGCCGGGGTCTTGGAGTATACGAATGTTCTTGCCTTGGAACATACCATTCGAGCGACCGATAGCCTCCTGTGACTTTCGCTCCTTCGATGCCAATTCGAACAAGGTATGCAACGGTGCGGCTCGGTTGATAACGGCTCGGGCTCTCGGCATACACTGTCTACACATATAACACGGCATTTATCGTTATCGAGAAACCTGCTGTGAGATGGACAACATAGCACTGAATATGGGTAAGCAGGTATTCGCGTGTTGCTAGTCTTATGTTGAAGACGCGCAGTCATTGATAATGTTGAACTAGTAATGGCAATACACTGCGAACATTGTTACACTCATAGCTGGTACTTTGAACAAACATCAGTGACACTACGCACTATCACAAATTCCATGACCATTCCTGGCAAGTGTTCCTGGAGTGGTCTGCACCATGGACTCGGTTCTAATCGCTGACAAGGCGGTGATGATATTACAATACCTTGTCCATCAGTCAACGTTTGCTTTCGATTGTACACCATTGAGAGATGCATTTTGTATATCCACTGATCTAGTTTTTCGTTGTACAATTTTGTACTTGCGTTATTGGGTCTTCTGTGGCATGATTGCCAGATTTTGTGTGCTCTTGTTTGCTGTGTCTTTAGACTCGTCCTTCTGCGTATCCTACAGAGCATAGCTGTTGTTTGGTGATACAAAGAGAGATCTCGTCCCTCCGTCACCAATGTGCTTCGGTAGATGTCCCTGTCACAAAGGGAAACTGACTACAGTGTGCTTCATGGTTTAGTTACATGCTGAGGCTGGTACTCGGTTCGTCAATCTACCTCTGCGACTCGTCTGCTGTGGTCTGAAACGATACAGATATAATATGAGATGGAAGACGCATATATCCCTTGTACTGTTCTCATACGCATACTCAGATGCAACTCGTCTCGGAAACCGGACCAGAAGCGACAGAGACATAGAGAAGCTTCAGCTTTCCGTCTGGGGAACAAGAATGAGACATAACACTCCACCGACTTATTCTCGACATGAAGTTGACTAATTTTCCTGTACTTGTCCCTGCCTTCACTGCACAGGTATGTTGGCAATGCTATCCCATTGTCTATTTCCTTTGCCCCGGATTTTCCACTATCCATCCTCTAAGGCTTGTTCGATGATAGCTTCATATTCTCCATGTGTTCATATCAGTACCCTTCGAACTTCTGAAAGAGTCATCTAACATTCTCATGACAGATCGCCATCAAAGACCCGCTTATCATAAGCTCCAGTCTGCTCAATATTCCTTTTGTCCACAACGATGGCACACTCATCTCTGAACCCGGGTATGAACCTTCTGTCGATGCGAAGTTCATACATGGCAGCGACTTTCTACGGCGTGATCCAGACGGGCAATGGGTAAAGCTTGAAGTCACGAGTGTTGCGCGTGATATTTCTGGCGCTATGATGCGTTTCAGCTACAACGGCGTCGTAGACATGGCAGGGGAAGAGGGGAAAGTGATTCGAGGTGATGCAAATGCCACCACGACCGGGTTCGGAAATGCCTGTAAGTTTACTCCTGCGACTTTCTCGCCTTGCCTTGAGATACTCCACGGTCTGTGAACTGAATGCTGACGAGTCTAGTTGTGCAGATCAGGTTCGAGACAGATGCGCCTGGTCTCAAGGTCTTGCAGGACAAGCTTTATGTAGGCTCAGGCAGGTTCGTTATCGAGGAAGACCGGCCTGTCATTGTGGAATACAAGATCAGCGAGGTGAGTGCGAAGTGCAACAAGGAACCCAAGACTGGCTGAGTATCGACTGGACGGGGTACGAATTGGCTGAGTGACAGCCGTGTAATGTACGGACAAAGATTTTGTGACATGGCCAACAACGCGGGGGATCGTGCTATACCATGGTGTTGCGCTATATTGTTCTAATTTTTTGAAATATGTTCTTGTTTGGGGACTAGAAACAAGCCTCACTTTAATACAAAAAGCCGCCAGTTCCGTTCGCGTGCCCCGGGCCTTTAATCGCCCTCTTTACAATCAACTCTCGCCACGAAGCACTCTGATCGAGGCCCCTAAAACTCCAGTCCGCAGCTCTTTGTCGCTACAGGGATATGCTTTACCATGTCTCCACCACTTGTCTCAACTGTTTGATCTATCCTCCCAGAGTACAGATCCAATACATGCCTCCCAGGTTGTATACAGTTGAATCTATCCACAATCGATGATTACACCATCCTTCTCCGCCCCTCGTGCTACGCTACACATTCTGTCCACGCTGTTATTCGGCCACGCTTATTGAGGGGCTGTGGAGAGCTGCAGGAGGCGTTCTCCGGCTCGGATATTGGCATACTCGTATGCCTTGGACTCGGGAGGGAAGGTTCCATTGGCGGCCCAGAGATCGATCAGAGGCTGCATGGGCTCCAGCTCGGCGGGCTTGAGCATATCCAGGGCGGTAGCAGTCAGGACGAAATGGGAGAAGCAACTGTTGAGCTGCTTCTCCAAGTTGAGGTGGTAGAAGGGCTCGGAGAAGTGAGCCCAGTAAAGGTGAGCGTAGACTCGGAACATTTGTCGGAAAATCATCTGGCAGATGTCGACAAACTTGTCGGGGAAACCCGATCGCTTGCCGATATACTCGGGCTCACCGGGGCTCGAGAGCTGTGACAAAGGTGTGGTGGTGATGGAAGGGTTGTGGGCGTACGAAACACCGGAGGGGTCAGTTGGGAAGATGTTGGTGTCGTCGACCTTTCCAGAGATCCATCGCTGCATGAGAGTCATGTACTCATGAGCAGGGAGCTCAACAGGCTCCCTGTTCCGGTTGAGCCAGGTGAAAGAGTGGTTGCTGTTGAGAGTAAGTATATGCGCGGTTCATAAAGAAAGGTACTACTCACGTTCCAGCTGACATGCGTGGGCAGCTGGTCGAGTTGCAGATGGATGTGCCATCATCTTCCTTCTCATGCAGGACGCGGACGAAGTTCCAGAGATTACGGTAGTGTTCGATAACCTGATGGGCGATCCATTCACCTTGCTCGACGGTTTTAGGTCGTGCGCTCAATGTCATAAAGTTACCCTTGACAATGTGTTTGGCGTACTGGGCGTTGAGCCACAGAGGCAGAGGCCGAGGAAGGTGATAGGATGAGATGAGATCGTCACCGCTCATGACGCCGCTGGATTCGTCCATGCCAATGGTCTGGGAAAACGAAGGGGAGCTGGGCAGAGGAGGAACCTTGGGGGCCAGGCTTGCTGCAGACTGGTTCCCTTGGGCTGGCAGCTCTGGAGGAGGCTGACTGGCGGTAGAACCAGTTGGGCTCTTCTGAGGACCACTGCTAGCCTTGCCGGAACCGCCTCGGAAACGAGCGTTGCTGATGATTGTCAGTGGCTGGGGGGTGAAATAAAGAAGACAAGATGAGAAGCAGAGTGAAGATGAAGATACAAAGATGAAGACAAAGATGAAGGTAAAGATAGAGATGATGAAGGAACAGAAAAGAGGTCAGAAACAGCTAATGTGACAGCACACTATGCTTAGATAGGCGAAATTGGTTGAAACATTACCAGGTCCCGCTCATGATGGCTGCAGAAAGGCGCCATGCGTGGCGCCCTGACAAGGCAGACAGACGAACGATGGAAAAGGTAGGGATGATGGTATATGAAGGAGAGGATGCTCATGCTATTAGACCGCGTTCCTTGAGGATGTGATCATGCGAAGGGCCTTGCCAGAGGACAACCTTGCTCTGCAAGCAGTTCGTGACGATACTTGCGGGGCTTAGGATGAACCTGCCAGCTCATATGATGATCCTAGGAAGGCATGTCTCGAATGTTGTACTAGGGGACCACATGGAGAGAGAGAGTTTGGGTGCTTGGATATGCTTCGGTAGTTGGCCTGCAACAAAGAGTACGCAAGGCATGGATCTGGGTCTTGAGTGTATCCAGGGTAATGTATTTGCCATGTTGCACTCGTACGGTAGTGAAAAGCATCGTGGCTGGTGAGGAGCCCTATATCTCTTCGAAGATGCCCCATCAGAGAAGAGATGAGAGGGAGGCCATGACAGCAGAGATGATAACAGCAACGGGATACAAGCAAGCCACACAGAGGCTGTTGCTAGCAATGAAGATCCCAAGGCGGGACAAGTGCAAGCGAGATGAAGCAAAGAATAACAAGATATAAGAAATCAAAGATACTCACATGCCAGAGAATAGGTTGGACATGGTTGACAGAAAGGCGGGGTGAAATAGTAGGTGAGAGGGCAAAAGAGGTTTTCCCAAGTTTTGAGGTTGAACGAGAGAGCCTTGGGTCTTGTTCCTCCTGATCGAAGCTGCGTGTAGAGTCGAGTCGAGTCGAGTCAAGCCCTGTTGTTAGGATCAGGTCAATATCAAAACCTCAATCCAATACCAGCAACAGGCGAGGCGTGATTGAGAAAGGGGGTTTTTGAGGTGTCGGTGTCGGGGCTCGATGAATGAATGGATCCCTCCATAGGATTAGAGGGTAGTCTAGCGGCTAAGTACCCCGTAACTCCCATGCTGTAGCAGACGGAGCGCCACACGCTAGCGCATCTTTCTCCCGGACCAGAGTGAAACCCACTCCCTGCTGCTCTGACTGCTCTGTTACTGGTTCTGTATGTCACCTGAAGCGCGCCATGCCTGTTTCAGAGATCTCCTGTAAATGCATCTTTGCCACCTTTTGACATTCTCCCTGTCTCTTGAGGCTGCACGGGCAACGCTGTAACTTCCATCCTTCTCCACTGACCTGCAACAGAGACGAGTTGACAGTGGCGACGAGACGACTGTCGAAAAGTGGCTGTTCACTGTGGCTGGTGATCCTCCAACCTCAGGCCCAGAAATAGTTTAGTCGGGTCAAAGACTCTAGTCGCGACTGAGCTGGACTGGAAGCTATTGCTTTGTGCGCGCCAACACCAACCACTTTTCCATCATCATTCCTCTTCTCCAATTCCTCAATTGACACTCTCTACAAGTCGCAAAAACATACAAACTACATCATGTCTGACTCAGATGGGCTAATTGACCCTATTGACGACCTTTTCGGCGACGAAGGCGACGACGATATTGTACCTACCAAGGAGTCGGTCGATGAAGATGATGAGCTCGCCTCGGACCCAGAAGGGGACAGCTACGCGCGGTATGGCAACGACGATGAAGACCAAGCACAATTAGAGACTAAGGAGCGTGCTGTCCAAAATGTCACGACCTACCGGCATCGAGTTCCCAAGCCCAAAGATGGCGCGGTATGTCATATTCTGCTTCGCGCAACACATCAGGCGGGTTGCTAACTTTTCTTCCTCAGTTACGAGTCCTTCGCGTTCCCAAGTTCATCAAGATCATGCCTGAAGAATATAACCCCGATACGTACCAGCCAAGCGAATTCGATATTGCAAATGCCAGGGCTGAACATCCAAAACATGTCGCCCGAGTTCGAAGAGATCACAGCACCGGCGAGCTGAAGAGCAACACAAACGTCTTCCACTGGAGCGATGGATCAGTGACTATTTCTGTCGGTGGAGAGCACTACGAAATCAACAGAAAGGCGCTCGCACCACCTGCAGACAAGCCCTACACCGAGGTCCAGGATGGCCACTACTACGCCGCTGCCGCCGAGCTACATAGCAACATCCTCATGACGGTTGGACATATCACGGAGCAATACAGCATTCGACCCAACAAGGCCGTCGGAGACGATGCGCTGACCCGCCTTGCTGAGCGAATGGCAAGCGCCAGCAAGCCTGCGAACGCAACAAATATGATTATCAACACTACTCAGGACCCCGAACTCCAGAAGAAGCAGGCTGAGTTGGCCGAGAAGGAGAGAAACAAGGCTCAGAGAAAACGCGAAAACGCCGAGGCTAAGATGGTTGGTGGCGTAGGTAGATCGTCTGGACGTGGAGGAGGATTGTCCATTGGCGATCTTGAGGGAGGGCGCCGTGGTGCAGCAGGCTCTCGCAAGCGTGGCGCGCCCAGCGCAGGCAAGAACAGAAGACGTCGAGATGAAGAGTCTGACGAGGATCTTGAGGACGCCGTGGGCCGACACGAAGGCTACTCGCTCGACGATGGCTTCATCGTTAACAGTGACGATGAGGAGGCCGACAGCCCAGCCGATGATGACGACGAGGAAGAGCTTCTCGACGATGATGAGGATGAGAAGCCTCGGTCCAAAAAGCGACAGAGGACGAGAGACCGCAGCGACGACGATGGCAGTGATGTCGAACAGGCGGCAGGACGATCTCGTCGGAGGAATGTCATTGACGATGACGATGATTAGACTGGAGGTTTTTTATGGAGTTTTGGCAAACGCAACAAGACATTGGTTGCAGAACAAGCAAACAAAGGCATTGCTGTATAATATGATATTCTTTCAAATTATCAATCCGACTTTTGAGACTAGCAGTCTAGCATAGTAGCTTCTATTCAACTTAGACTTTTTGGGATCGGCAAATAGTGAAGCTATAACTCACATGAATCACATTGTGTAATTGGTTCCATGCACTCTGCAACTAGATGGCCGGTTATCTATTTATCAGCTTGAAGCTCATCCTGACCTCCCTTGCATGGCATGTGAGTGTGAGTGTGGCTGTCTAAGACTCTTTGGTGATCCTATTGGCAATCACATGCCGATTTAGCGTACTAAATGTAGGTGAACAAGGTACCGTACTTTCGTTGAACGAGTTGCGGGGAGCTCCACGGAACCCAACAACACCAACTTACCTTACATATTTATCCCATAAACAATCTTTCATCTGTTCTAAACGCCTATAAGACTCGTTTCGCCGGTCCTGAGCGCCGTATATATGTAGTCAATGTTGCTCGTCTAGTACAAGGTACATTCGGCCACGCGTAATCCCGTCCTCGCGTTCACAATCAGACCTGATCCAATCTCTTGCAAATGGTGCTTGTGCTTGTGATCGGCCCTCGGTAACGCGATAATGGGGGTGGCAGTCACCGTATGGGGTGTCGTCGTGGACGTGGCCAGCTTCTGGCAGAGGGTAACCAACCCATCTCTCCTTTCCAACCATGGCGCGCGATCCGAGGTTCATCGTTTCTAACTAATCATGTCCCTGCAGAAGCTTCGAACCTGGTATACGCGCAAAAGCCCTGTTGAGCTATGGCTGGACCTTTTGAGGACAGCAGAGGTCTTTGAGGACTGGGAAGAAGCCGCGCTGCATCTCGATAACCTCCTTGGTCTTGATTTATGGCGCGTGTAGCTCTCGCCATTGGGGAAGCTCTCACTAACACGGCTATAGGAGGAATAACCCAGCTTCAAAATACTATGACTGGAGACTGATTGCCGAACGCCTGGACTCCCTTGCAACCGCACGGGAAGATGCCAACTTTCAGCAGCTCGTTAATCTATTGAGGTCTGGTCTTGTTCGGAATCTAGGAAACATCACCTCACCCAAGCTCTACAACCGATCCTTTGCTGGCACCAAGTATCTTATAGAAGAGTACATAACCCAGATTGCTGAAGCAGTGGAGGATATCCGTGCCCTTCCCACGACGCCGTCCGCCGTACATGGCCATGGGCCGTCTCTAACGACACAGATGAAGCTAGATTGTATACACGACACGCGGCAGGCTTTCGGAAGAAGCACCCTCGTTCTTCAAGGCGGTGCCATATTTGGCATGTGTCATTTAGGCGTTGTAAAGGCTCTCTTCTTACGCGGTTTACTTCCTCGCATCATCACCGGTACAGCTACAGGCGCCTTGATCGCAGCTTTGGTCGCAATCCACACAGAAGAAGAGCTCCCAGCTGTCTTGAGCGGCGACGGTATCGACCTCTCAGCCTTTGCGCCAAAGGTCGGAACTGATAACGGCGAACTCTCGACATTTCGAGCTTTCCAGTCACGGTGGGCGACTTTACTACGGAGAATTAGACGCTTCTCCAAGGAAGGTTACTTCCTTGACGTGACTGTGTTGGAGGAGTGTGTGAGAGCCAACGTCGGCGATCTCACTTTTGAGGAGGCCTACAACCGAAGCAAGAGGGTGTTGAACATTACGGTTGCGACAGAGGGTCAAGGAGGTGTACCGACGCTGCTCAACTATCTCACCGCGCCTAATGTGGTACGTTTTTGATGTTTGTCTGTGATACTTACGGCATGCTGATTCGTGCTAGTTGATTTGGACAGCTGCTGTGGCGTCGAATGCTTCATCGCCTTCGCTCTATGGTCATCGCAAGACGACGATGCTCTGTAAAGACGCTCACGGCAACATCGTACCTTGGGAACCCGCCACTACCATCGACTTTCGACACTGGACACACACATCATACTCGGACCGAGACTCGCCCTTGAGGCGCATCGCTGAACTTTTCAACGTCAACCACTTTATCGTCAGCCAAGCCCGACCATACCTCATCCCCTTTATCCAGTCCGATATGCATGGGCCATCCCTGGTAGAGTCACGGAGCAAAACCACACAAGTCTCTGCTTTTCTGGTCCGCATGGTCGGATTGGAGATACGACACCGCCTCAGTCAACTGGATACGCTCAACCTCCTCCCAACAGGTATCCGTCGCTTTTTAGTCGACGAGCAGGTCCCAGCGGCCTCCATGGTTCTTGTGCCGGAAGTGACAGCTGGAGACTTTGTGCGATTGTTGGAAACACCGACTCGGGAAACCCTCAACTACTGGGTTCTGAGGGGCGAACGAAGCGTGTGGCCTGCCGTGGCTGCCCTGCGAATTAGGTGTGCCGTCGAGAACGAGCTCGACAGGTCTTACCAAGTGGTGAGGAAGTTCAAGGCTCCTGGACTGAGACGGAAGGGGAGCATGGCAGCCAGTATGGAGGCTGAAGGGAGGGAGCGTAATGGCCGGTTTGGCACTGATGTCGGTTCAAG
Organism: Fusarium graminearum PH-1; assembly: GCF_000240135.3. Classification (NCBI taxonomy): domain Eukaryota; kingdom Fungi; phylum Ascomycota; class Sordariomycetes; order Hypocreales; family Nectriaceae; genus Fusarium; species Fusarium graminearum. The sequence continues at coordinate 1,621,191 of NC_026474.1, forward strand.
TTGAATACTGTTTACTTCAAAGGCGCAGGGAGGCATGGAAGCATCGATAAACATTAGCCCTTTTATTCATTTGTTCTATTTGTTTTTGTCATCCTATTACATTTCTTATTGCGTGCGCATCAAGATGAAGGTCTGATGTCCTTCAAAGAAACATCAGCACGTCTATTTCCTGTTGTTTCAAGAACCCATGCTTCAAATTACTGCTTCGTGCAATGTTTGGCGTGCCCCCTCGCTCAAAAACCCAAGACAAGGAAAGCGTCTGGTCACGCTTATGAAACTGTATCACTCCAAGGTCCAAGTTTGTTGGCAACCATACCATCCATAAGAAATTTGACTGAATCTGTCAACGTCGCGAAGTCATTCTGCTCGCCCAAGATGTCATTGAGATGGATCGTGAAGCCCAGATCTTTGATACACTCGTATACGCCTTGTTCCTTAGTATACTATGGGGTTCGCGTCAGGAATACCGGTGTGTTGATGGCCGTTTTAGCGCAAAAATTCAGAGTGCAGTAGTCTGGTTTCTGCCGCAAACGGCGAAGGAATAATCCAAGCCGGGCAAGCTTGGCCTTTGGTGACTGATCAGGTACTTCGGCCGGAACGTTGTCAAATAGGTTGTTCACAGAGCCCGACTGAGAACTGGCAGATACGGGTTCCAGAGAATGTGCGGTGGTCATAGGTGTTTCTGGTTCTCCAGTGGTCGTATATGTATTTGATTCTTCAACTTCCAAATCTTGGGTCGAGTCCTACATCTGGCAGGATTGGATAGCATCTTGTGGATACCTACCAAATTCTCCAATGAACGAGATGTCGCTCCGTAAGGGTATGCGTAGTCTGCATCCGCAAAAGGCACCCAGAGGTTCACATGCCTCCATCAGATACATTAGACCGACGGCACAGCCTTCCTCAATTCCCACGAGGATAACATTCTCTCTTCCGACGATCTCGGACTCTGCTTCAACAACGGTATCGAGTTGACCCAGGGCATAGCCCACCTCAAGCCATTGTGCCTCGTTTCCCATCGTCTCCTCAGACGAAAAACTCCACCACATTGGTTTATCATAAAGAGCCTCGGAGTAGAGGACACGATGACGGAAAGCCTTGTACTTTCCCAGGGCTGGTGCGTCAGAAGTGGAGTGTGTGATCCTGTTCAATTTTCTTTTCTGGTCAAGAATCCAGATAAAGCTGCACTCGAGATCTTGACTACCGGAGGGGTTCGGGTTCATATTGTCGAATTGCTGCTGGGCGGGATGAATGAGACTCATGTTTTAGGCCTTCAACTGGTAGTATATGTGCATATGGAGAGATTGAGTTCTGCTGAAGTGTTAGTACCTTGGTACTCGGGTAAGAGGTGAATACAGGCGCTTGGGAAGGATGGATGTTGATAGATAGCAGATTTCGCAGGTCACAGCCAATTAATGGAAGGCACTACTGTCCTGTCGACACGGTCAAGTCATGACGAAAACGCCGAATCATTACAATCAATATGTAGGCATTCCTCATTCTCTCAACTGCCTCCATGGTTATAATGTGCTGGTTGTATGGGTGTTCTTGAGCCGTTGCACTCCGAGGGCGATGCACATATCCCGACGGTCACGAGACTTGGCTTTCCCATATTTAGCTCCCCTCCCTTCTTTTTTCCCCAAAATAGACCTCCATCTATCAAACTGGGCGTCAAAGGAAAGTGAGGCGATTAGCTTCTGACAGGTAATCGTGGATTCTTGTCTAATGCCAAACGGGTTAGAGAAAGTTATGCCATGCGATGATGACACCACTTGTTGAACACAACGACATCGAGACTCATGGTAGTCAGTCCTCACTCCTTGAGGTACCAGAAAGACTGGCCGCTGAAAACACAAGAGACGAAATTAGTAGGTCAGCTTATGCTACTTATACCACGCTCTTTAGGCTGTTTATTTCTGTATACTAAGACTCAAGAGGCTAACTTTTCTGCTCCCCACAGGTAGTCAGTGCAAGTGCAGGTACAGTTCATAGTACCTATGTATGTGGCCCTTTCACGATAAGACTGATTCTCCGCGTATTAATTACATAGGGCTGTCGGGTCGAGACTGTCTCATCATACTACAGGCAATGGGAGACGTCAGCGCATCAATCAGCGTGGCTTCTTGGGTGCGATTGACGAATCGTGGGAGTTTGCATACAAGCCAGATCTGATGCGATGACGGTTCATTCGTGAGTTCAAAAGGCCTGGCCTCACCCACCTCCTCGGGTCGATCTCTCTTCACTGCAATCCAGTATCAAAGAAGTTACTGTCCAACACTTCAGCTTGATCAAACTATCACATCTAATTGTCGTTCTTGTATCACGCACTACGTCCACGAATTGCTCATACGCAGAGCAACCTTGCACTACATCCTCTCCATATATATCAACGGCGATTCGCGGGGACCTGACTCATTTTTCCTGAACTGAAACAACATCCGACTTTGTTTCAAAATGGACGTTTTTGACAATCACGAAAACAGCTCTGAATCCTCAATATCCCTAGCCTCGTCTGTCTTTACACATGATCCTGACTTTTCACCTTATGACTCGTATGTTGTCGGCTCTGACGCCCCTGATGATGTGGATGTGGATGATGGCGTCCAGCAACCTCAGCACTATGGTCCTCCTAGTTATGAGTCCTTGATGCTTGAGACCACCGTCCGTTCTGATGCCGACTTCTTCTCCGTCACGGGCTGGACAACAGCAACAGTCGGGTCGTCGTCGGTCGTCTCCATCTCCGAGACAAGATGTCCCACTCCAGCCTCCGTCTCGGTCTCGGCCTCAGCCCCGGCAGCCGATCTCCAAGTCCAGGAACCCCGGTCTTCAGACTTCTCCATGACCACTCCAGGTCCCGTCCCGCACGTGGTCGGCCGTGCTTCTGACATCTCCACCGGCGTCGATTCCTTGCTCAACTACGGATACGCCTTTGTCTTCCAAGATGATCAAGGACTATGCGGCATCGGAGCGTGGGCTGACATCGCGACGAGTCCATTACTTGCCAAGAAGAAGCGGATGACTCCGCGACAGTGATAATCTTGTATTCCCAGACTTTGTTTTATCTTTGTGACCCTCCCTTGCCTATGTCGCTAGAAACTGACTGTATTACCTTGAGACAAACAGGATCAAGGAATGTTGTTGGTTTCCACTTCTTCATTTCATCTCGTCTCGTCCTTTTGCCGTCCAACGGGTGGTCGCGCGTTTCATCTACAGTATTTTTTCCGTTTCCTCTTCCCGTCTGTTTCTTTACTTTTCTTTCTTTCGTCTGGTCTTATGCAGGATGATGGAAGCTTGGGCGGTACAAATATTTCTTTCTTCCCCGCTCGTGCCTTTTTTGTATTAGTTATATGTAACTTTATCTTTGTCTTGGAAAAAGCAAATGCAAGACTAGGCGTTATTGGGATAGTCGTTAGTTTCAAAACATCAACAGGTCAAAGACATGGCGGAGACAGAGACAGACATAGACACAGCCACAGCCACACAAAGAAACAGGAATGTTTGCTGGCGCAAGGGGCCTTGCATCAGATCGCTTGCTTGTCTGCTTTGCTTTGTTATTGTGTACATATCAGATGAGATCGGTCACACCGGAAGACAAGGAGAAGAGATAATGCAAAACTTGACCATGTATTCTTCCTTTCCCCACGCGAATTGATGCCCATGAAATGTAACACAAACCCGTTAATAAAACGGGCAAGGAAGTGATCAGCATTGGCAATCGAAACCTGTTTGCTGTGCTGTGCAGGGTACAGAGTCGCAGTGGTAATTAATTAAACCTCAAGACACTGCATGCGTCGTGGGTTTGGCGGATCCTGTGTCTCAAGTACACGCGTATGGAGTTAGTCGTTCAAGACTTGGAACCGACAATTTGATTACCGGCGTTCGACAAGTTTTTCGGTCAAATACCTCGAGGTCTTGTGTATGTATCTGTACCAACGGCAAAGGCGGTGATGGATCGACTGTTCGCTTACCAGGGTACCTAGATAACTAATGAAGATCGCATGAAAGATCAGGTGGAATGTCCCGAAGAGGGAGGTAGCATATAAGGAAATCTCGGTGTTAAACGGAGCAAGCGAGATCCGGAACCATAAAATGCGGTAATTCTTTTTTCTTGGATACCGAATGAAGAAATGTCCACTGATATCATACACTTGTTATAGCAGGGAATAATCCCTACCAGGCACGCGAGGGTTGAAGGATTGCAGGATTACCCGCCCGGCCAAGGGGTCAGTTTGCAGTAGTCAAGCCGTTGGGATGATGATTCTGAAACCGCAATTGGGCCGTAGATGCATGGGTTGGCAGGGCAGATCAGACCGGGAACCTGCATAAGAGAGTGGAGAGCAGAAGCATAAGCAGAAGTAAATTGAACTCGGAGTCAGATTTGACTGACAGAGTAGATGGATGGAGCAGGATAACAAACCAACTTTCTTCTCCACAGTAGCGAAAAAACCAACCCATGACATCAGAAGCTTTGATTCAAGGGGGTGAGAAGCTTCTACAATGGAGACAAACTCAAATCCCATCAATAGGAAGAAGCCCACAACGCCTGTCCCGCATCTCAAAATGAACAACCGTGCAGGAAGTAAAAGCAAGACAGAATTCAATGTTGATACATCACAGCAATAGGAAAAGAATAGTTGTAAAAAGGCAGACCAACTTTGAGTCTAATTGATTTCTAAATACCTGGCTCTGGCTCTCGTTCCTCCCTGATAAGCCAACGCGGGCTTCATCATAGGATACAGCCGGCCGTGACGCCTCGTGGGGTAACCGGAAACGAATAAACAAAGGCCATCATTAAAGTAGAATTATACACCGAAGACTTGAATCTCATCAAACCGCTCTTTCTCATCCCGCGTATTCGTGCAGAAAAATCATGTCCATAACTTAGTTGAGGTAAACCATGGCCATGGCGGCACCGGCAATGAGAGCCAGGGAAGAGGTCATGCGGGTAGCACCGCTGACGGGAACCTCAGGGACACCAGTCTGGCCAGCACCGCCGGTCTTGGTGGGGGTAGCAATAGGAGTGGTGGCGTTCTTGGGGGGAACGGGGACGTGAGTGGGAATGATGGGCTTAGCAGTGGTGGCCTCCTCGACAGGCTTGGTGACACTGGCGAGAGTGGTAGCCTGCTCGGTGGTCTGGGCAGCGGTGGTCTCGACAGCGGACTTGGTAGCGGAGGTGACGGAGGGAGCGTCGTAAGAACCCTCGTAGGTGAACTGAGCGCTGTAGTTGATGTCACCAGCAGAGTCGGTGATCTTGAAGTTGTAGGTGTCCGAGGGGAGCTGAGAAGGAGTGAAGGTGAAAGAGTCACCCTTGGCGCCGCCTGTGGTGTGTTGGTTAGTATGATGATCAAAGGGCAGTCAAGATTCGTTTGAGACATACTGGTCAAGGTCTTGTAGTCCTTGAGGTCGGTAGACTCTCCGTTCTGGAGGATGATGGTGCAGCCAGAGTCACATCCAGAGTAGCGGATGGTGTAAGGCTTGCCCTCAGTGAGAGCGAAGTCAGTGTTGAGGAAAGCAGGCTTGGCCAGGGCCATGGTGGCGAAGGCAGCGATGGTAGCGATAGTGTACTTCATTTTGAAGGTTGGTTGGGTTTGTGGGATTGAAAGAATGACTGAGTTATTACTATCAGTCAAGTTAGTGGATGCTTTGCTTTGTGATGTTTCGATATTGCGTGAAGAGTAGTGAAGCTATGAGCAATAGTGCGAGCGTTGGATGATGATGTATGCGAGGGGTTTGAAGAGCGCGAGTTGTTGGGATATAAACAATTCGCGGATCAGGGCCAGGCAGACATTTCCAAGTGAATCACTTGCACCTGCTTGGGCTGACGGTTGACTGCCAGTGTCGGCAGGTGCCAGCGGCCCTGGTTGGTGATATCGACGGCTGCTGCCAGTGCCAGCCAGTGCCAAAGCCCGCATCATATTCCAACGCCATAGAAGGAAACCGGGAGTGTGATTGTATGCAGATGCGGATGGTGCCTTGCAAGGGAAAGGCCGAGAGTAGTATTCAACTTACATTAAGGTAGGTAAGAGGCACAACGAGGTAGCGATTGACTAGAGGTAGACTGCGTTGATAGAGAAGAGAGAAAAGGAAGGGAATTGAGCAGACGGAGGGAGGCTTATTATAATAAAGGGAACTGAGAGCTAGTGACAATAGAATGGCAATACTAATAACAATAAAGGGGATAGGATGTTCTGTGAATCAAACGCTACGCTACTCTATCCTACGGATACCAACCTAATCAATCCCACGAGACCTTGGATCCTGGGCAGTAGGTATCTAGACCAGGTCAATGGATGTGGAGGCTAATGGGAAGGGAAGGGGGGTGCGATGGAAGGCCAAGAAAGAGGTGTGAGGCACGAGCGAGGCGTAGCATCCCTAATCCATTATCCCCTACGGAAGGAAGCTGTAGGTACTTGCTTCAGTACCTGTACTGCGCTCTGTTGTGTGTATTGTGCTCCTTCTCCTTTCCTTTAGTTCCTTCCTTTCCCCCTTCGCTTCAGATTCTTTGCACTTGACCATGGTCCCTGTGCTATTCACCCACAAGTGGGGTCTACTCAGAGCTGGCTGCCAATAATCTTGCTTGGTTTCAGTGATCCCATCTCCTTCTCCCCTAAACCCATGCCTTGATTGCTTGGCCCATTTCGCTACATCATCACATTCCATCCACTGGCAGGCCAGCCGCGGCCTTCCAATGCCCGAACCAGAACGGATCATGTCAGATCCCTGCTAAGGAAATTAGCCATGCAGGCCTAGCGTTCAGAGCGTGCCAGCGCTATGCCCTTTGTGGCGCTCTCATCACTTCGCAGTTCAATGCTCGCTCCTCCAAGGATGCTCCGGCTCCACCTGCAGGACCAACTTACAACCTGTTGGAGCGCTGTGCCTGACAGCCAAAGCGGGCACGCGCCCATTAAGCATCGCTAGTGATATGCGGCCTCGATCCATCACAATTTGACTGCCTTGCCCCCCGACTGCAACTACCTCTTAACCTGGGCACACATACCTGCAATTCCTCGTTATCAGCGGATACCTTCTGACGTTGGTATTGCACGTCTCCTAACAGGGAGATTCCAGTCCGTTTGGTCATGAGTCGAGCGTTGATCAAAGCGTATCTCTCTGCTCAATCAATCCCACCGCATCCCCGTGCTGGTCAATGGTTTGTCAGCCTTGCCTTAGTCCGGCAAGTGGTCACGGCGCGCTGCTCCGGTGCGCACCGGAGGTGGTGCACCTATTTTCTGGGGCGAGGTCAGGCCAGTTACCCTACCTTTCCCTCGGGTATCCAAAAACCAGGGTGTGAAGAGATTCATCGACGAAATTATATGGTTAGTTTACGGCAGCTCAAGCCTATTCAGTGTCTTAGTATTTTTTCGCGCCCCAAGCAATTAGTCGAGTTTTCTAGTACCCTACTGTACCTAGTGAGTAGCGATAGCCGCCATGATTTTAGGTTGACATCCTAGACAAGCTGTCGTAAGCCTCCCCGATGCAATGCGATCCAGCAAAATAGCCGTGTCTTTGTTCTGCTATGTATTGCCTTTGCAAGTTGGCTTGTGTCTTGTCACAAGCTGCATCTCATGTAACAGATAAAAAGTTGCTCTAGCTAAGATGACATAACCAGTGTTCGTCCTTCTCTGTTATGATGTCGGCGCATGTGAGCAATGCTTTTAATCCTTACAATCAACCTATAAAGCATGATGCAGTATGATAGGAGGGTTGATGATAGCGGATATCAAGACCCTTGCGGGCTGTGGCCAACGGTTCTCAACAACCGGGAAATTTCAGCATGTCGGCTGCTGGAATTATCGATCCTCTCCCCTCCACGGCGGTCTGGATGCTTGCCGCTATTGGAAACCTGGACTCGCCCCCTGGCAGACTCACCTTTCCTTATTGGGCACCACTTTAATGACATTGCCCCCCTTGGCTTGTCAATAGTTCCAATAGCCAGCTTCAATCGTTGTGTTTTCCTTGTAAGCACTTGAGATTCTTGTTCAGTAATGACTCTTGCAAATTTTCTTGGAAACATTGATGAATTAGGGCGTTCTCGGCATTGGTTATGTCGAATTCAACTTCCCGCTACTGGCCACAACGACCCGAGACTGCCATCCTCAGGCGCCTACGGCGCATCATCCTTCGATAGTCTTTACCGAAAGTGCGTCCAGCGCAAATTAGTGTGAATCATTGCCCGCTGATGGCGCACGCCATATGTACGTTTCTGTAGCTGAACGTTGGGCAATAAAGACAACAAACATACATGGCCACTCATGCAAGGCTTTCACTGCCTGATGACTGCATGCCATCACAGCATTGGCAAACAATTACAATGTAACGCAGCAAGGCAAAGCTATGGCTGACGACATCATCATCGTTTGCTCTCGCATTTTGGTTCAATTTTTCAAGTAAGCAAAGGGACATGCACTGCAACACATTCCACACAACTTGGCATAGCTTCCGAGCCCCGAGAAAGGAATACGCAAGAGCATTCGTACCATGCATTCTTTTCACCAACCTAATCCTCATGGCGCAGCCTTGCTGATGATATAGCGTGCTCTCCAGCCTTCTGCAACAGCATTGTGAACCAATATGGTTCGTTGGCTGTCACACCAGTTTCTAAATCGGTGTGTTTGTTGTTGACGTTGTCTTTGTGGCTTGAAAATCGGCTCAAAAAGTCACAGAGATTCCCTCAGCAACAAATCCGAGAACGGAGGGTGAATACACAACCGTTCCAGGCTGAAAGAGAACCTTATTTCTCGGCTCATTGTCTCTTCTTTTCCTCGAGCCATCAATCTTTAGAAATATACTGGTCAACCGACAGAGTACGTGCGGTGTAAGTGCGGTGTAAGTGCGGTGTAAGTGAATCACGCAAAGGCACTTGGACGATGCACGAATGTTGAACCTTCCGGGGTTTGCAACACTTCCTGGTCATGGAAGCATCGAATGCAGGCATTGCACCGGCCAAAGGATATCAGGCTGGGGTCCCCAACTTTTGGCATTGCCCACGCTCAGGACCATGTAGGCCAGTTAGTCCAGGCCGGTCCGGACATCGCATTAACCAACATCACTAGCACCCCACACACAATATGAAAGCCTGCATTGCTGCTGGCTGGCTGGATTGGTTCCGTCGAACTACGGGGCCACCCTCTCCGGACTACACCATTTCGAGCATCCTCATGATAGCCACAGCCTTGGCTGATAGAGGCCGCCATTATTAGCCAAGCCTTCACGATACCATCATGGGCTATCTTTGATATCCCCTATTTTATACCATAATTTCCGTTCGACTCTTCTAGGCGTTGACTCTCCGGCTGGGCATTCGGCAAGAAAACCAAGCGTGCTGAAAATATCTTTTCGTCCTTCCAGAAAGTATCGTCGCCCCCGAAGCTTGGCTTCTTTCTTCAGGGTAGGATCCAAACCTTGTGGAGATGGGCAACGTCCTTTAGTGCAAAGTGCGTTCGAAGCTATCAGTAACCCCGGTTCGGCATTGAAGATCGCAGGAAATGAAATGCCTCATTTTGATGGAACGTCATGAGCGCCGATCCAAGTCCTTTGATTTCACTAACCACGGAGCAAGTAAGTTTGCTTTCCGGGACAAGCGCTTCCATCTCGGTTGTCGACCATGATCAGTTCAAACTCATACAAAAGTCAAAATGCTCTTTGGCACTTGCGCAGGGTCTTTTCCAGCCACCTCCCCCATAATGTTCACAGACCAGTCTGTGAGCATTCGCCCTAACGACGTCTCATCTCTCAAACATACTGTCGTTTTGACACTGTTATCCGACCGCGACCATAACCAACTCGCAGCTAGCAGCCACCCGAAGATCATAGTGCGATGCGATCGATCTATCTCACTCACGCTTGGAGAAGTAGACGCCTCTATGTTTCTCTCTGTCAACACTATCATGATGTGCGCCCGTTGGACAATGGCGTTTGTCCTGCTTGGAGCTTTGGAAGGTTGGACCAGCGAAGGCTGATGAACTGTAAATGCCTACTTGCAAGATATTTAAGGTTAAGATCTGGACCAAACTGAAGTTAAAGCATGTGGCTATTGGGTCGCGTCAACTCAGTCCTTTGACAGAAATACCACTAACGAAGAAAAAGAAAAGTTAAAATTAATTGTTTAATAGCCGGTGCTAACATTTGCGGGTTGGCGTTGACTTGTTTGTTTAGTCAAACATCAAGAGTCTTTCTTTGGCACAGAACGGCGCATTTTTCATTAAACTCTTCATTTCCAGAAATTGTCATTGCCTTTTTTTCAATTAAATGTGCTCTGCACCTACGTGTAGGTAGCGGGCTATTGCTGTTTTGCCAAGTACGTACATACTCAAAGTGTACCTATCCTTCAAAGTTCCCAAGCGTAGAAGTCGACGCTAGAATTCAACTCCCTTGAACCACACCTGACGCGGAGACACTCCTCCATGCCATAGCACAAATATCCTTTTCCCTAAGGATTTGCTAAAAATGCCTGCCAATGCATCACCATCTTATCCTATCCACTCCAAAAGGCCTTGACAAGAACTCGAGAACCAACATGCGACATGAGCGCACAAATTCCAACATGCTCCCACTTTAATGCTCAAGCAGACGCAAGCTACCCTGCACGACAACGTTCTCAAGGATAGATCCAGGTGGGACGTCGATGGTGCTGCCCTCTGTAGCAACGATGATGACAGTGCCCTTGAGCGTCACACCACGGCCGAGGTTGACGGCACCAGTGATGGTGAGGTGGTCCAGCTCCAACACCTTGGGGATGGAGGGGATTCGCTTCTGGAAGTCCGAGACCTTCTTGAAGTCACCACCGAGCTTGATCAAGGGGGCGTCACCGAAGCGGGCGGCGCTCATTTGAAGCTGACCGTGCTTCAGTGTGTAGAGATCAGACTTGACGAGCATGAGGTCAGAGCAAGTCTTGACTGGCAAGAATCGTCGACGGGGGACGTTAACACCGTGGGCATTGTTGAAGTGACGAATGGCAGCACCGACAGCGGTCTCGAGCTGAACGATGGAGATGTCGGACTCTCCCTTCTTGTCACCGGGGATAGTCTTGCCGTTGGGAATAATCTCCATCTCAAGCTCGTCATTCTCCACGACACGCTTAATAGCCTTGAGGTTGAGCCAGATGTTGTTGGTGTTGAAGTACTTGAACTTCTTGATGGACTTGAACTCGTTGACGTGCTCCTTGGGAACCTGGGCGATTTCAAGCAGGCGAACGGAGCCCTCGTAGTCGATAATGGTACCGCCCTTGACATCGGCCTTGGTCTTGTTGGTCAACTCCATGATGTACTCGGAGTCGGTCTCCATCATGTGCTGGAGGATACGGAGATCGACAACAGCGCCCAGGTTGTCGACGTTGGACAGGAAGACGATCTCGATACCTCGCTCGAGGAGCTTGTCAAGAATGCCAGAGTTGTAGAGAGACTCGAAAACATCACCGTGACCAGGGGGGTACCACTCGTTGATGGGAGAGTCGTTGTCCTTGGGGACAGGGAGGAGAGAGTCCTTGTAGACTCGGGGGTATCGGGACTGGTTGAAGGTGAGGATATCGACGTTGTGGCCCTCGTACTTCTTAATGATGGCAGCGGTGTCGTCGTTTGTGTTGAAAGAGTTCATGAGGATGAAAGGGACGTTGACGTCGTATGTGCGGTTGAGGTACTCGATCTGTCGCACGGAAAGGTCGAGGAAGGACATACCATCACGGACCTCGATAACGGACTTGGGGCCAACGCAACCCATAGAGGTTCCCAGACCACCGTTGAGCTTGAGAACAGCGAGCTTGTTAAGGAACTGGACAGACTCGGTGTTGGCAAGGTCATCGTAGTCGACGACCTGGCCCTGGGCGGGAGGTGCAATACGATCCCAGTCTCTACACAATCATCAGCAACTGTCGGGTTTAAATATAATTGTTCGGAGGGAGGGGGTGAGCATACACTGCGTTACCCTTCGCCTTGTCGTTCAAGTAACGTCGGAACAGGGCAAAGAAGTTGTCCATCTCGGTCTCGAACAGCTGCAGGCATATGGTTAGCTTGGGATGGTCCTAGAGAGTATTCATCTCATCTTGAACTTGCCTTCTTTTGCTCGGGGTCCTTGACGGTCTCGGCGAGGTTGGTCAGAGCATTTCGCATCTGAGCGGCGGCGACGTTGGTCGAGGTGTTCTCGAAAGCCTGGTGCATGATGGATTAGTACGATGCGAAAATACGATTGCTTGCTTTAGAATTGATCGCCAATCTCTGTGATATTTCTGTTTGATTGTGGTTTTGGGGGAGATGGAAGGAATTTGCCATTCTCGTCGAAACATCCAAATAGGCTCGAAGGGAGAGAGGGGTGAATATGCGCGCGTGGCCGTTGTATTCATTGTGTCTGATGCAATGGAATTTGATGGATTCAAAGCTTGTTCATAGCCGCAGCTGTGTCTGATGGCTAGGTTTCGACATCACTGCAGAGGCAGTCGTAGGCCATTGCTAAGCTTTGGAAACAGACACAGGTTCGCCGTGGCTAGGTGGCAGTACCAACATCATGGCATGATGCATGTTCACGCCCTCATGAGCTCCCAACGAATGCATTGTTCCACAAGACCACTAGAGTGTGAATGATTGTGCTGGACTCACCATGTGACTGCGTGTCTTGCCATGACGACGCTCGTTGCCCTGCTCATCGCCGGTGTTGGGCTTGAGGTGGGTAGGCAGCGCGCTCTTGATAATATTGGCCATTGTGAAGGAAGTATGAGGGAGGATTATTAGTAGAAGGGGGACCAATATGGAAGCAATCAATGGAGAGGAAGATGAATGGAGAAGAGAGAGATGGAGATGGAGAGGAAGAGAAGAAAGAGGAGGAGCAAGTATGTATGTTAAGGAATGAGATACGGTAGTAGGAAAGGGGAGGGAGAGCAGATGCGGGGCGGTGATGCCCTGGCTTGCAACTCTCGTCTGCTGCTGCCCATGCCATGGCCCATGGATTGCAACTTCTTGGTGGGGGTGGCGACGGAGCTGTTCCCTGTAGGGACAGAATAAGTCGGACACTTGGTTGGAGAAGGATATAACACTTTGTCTCTTTTATTTTACATCATGATTCTGCTGAGAAGATCGTAACAGTGACGTTGAATCTTATTTTTTATTTTATTTTTTGTAAACCTGTCTAGATCCTTTCTTGATTGACAATTGTGTGGTACATTTTCTTGTTGGCCAGTACGGTACCAAATATCAGAGACAAAATGAGCCAAGTTGCGGTGACAACCCCCTTCACTGTTTGTTTACCGTAGACACTCGGTGATATTGATCGTCTAGATCCAGCTCGCTCAGCTCCCATGCTTTGTCGAGGCGAGACTATTGGCCGTTGGGGAGAATGGAGGCTGGTAACACGTACCCGTTGTCTGGGTACTGTAGACAAGATGAGGCGAGTAGGCGGTGGCTTGAAAAGAGGAGATGAAGATGCTTCGTTTCTCCTTTTTGTTATTATTCCATCTCGCACATTGATTTTATCGTAATTGTTCATTTCTCTGCTCTCTGTCGATGTCTCTGTTTTGATGCGTATTCTTAGTAGACAGGAATTAAAAACCCCACCAGCTCACCACTTTGAACTAGCGATCTCTCATCTCCATCTCATCTCTCTCTCACCTTGAAGCGGGCCCAACCCAACCATGAACTAGGATCCGGGACCCGTTTGCCGCTACAATCAGTATATAATTAGCAGTAAACTACTCAGTTAGTCGAGATGATGGCAAGAGAGTGAATTCGAGATCGGTCCTTTGCCGATATGATACCATAGAAACCCATGTATGATTTTCCTAATAAAGACGGAAACATAAGCAAAACTACTTTATGCTCCATACCACCCTGTCAGGAAAAAAAACCTTTTGACGAGAACTAAATGTGGTATCATGGCAATGGATGGCTAGTTTTGGTCCAAGTACACCACCTTTTCATCATGATATCGCTCATTGAATTGCCACTTCCTTACCCAATACAGCAAACCGCTCAATATTAAATCCCTCTTTTTCGTTCAACAGCCTACTAAGAGAAATTAACAAGAAGAAATTTCTGTTTCCCGCGGGTGAGGTAACATCCCAACCAGCTCACATTTACTGTACCTAATGCCCCAAACTTTCTCCTTCAACGGTGAGGACATGGACAAAATAGGCCAAAGCTCCCGCAGCTCTCCGCACGCAAACTATCTCGTGGCTTTACAATTGGTTGACCATAGCTAAGAGAATGGAGTCTAGGCCCAGTCGAAATTGGGCAAGAGTGGATGCAATAAGGTTGACCATGCTTAGCCTCGACACTATCTAACTATGCATCGGTCGATCCTGTACTGATATACCTAATGCTTGACTTGTGTCGAGCAGTTATGTATACACTGAATCAGAGAATAGAGATAGAGATAAGAATATAGAGGTACAAAAGTCTGTGTAATCCACTGACATGCGCCTCTCCCGCTCTATTGTATCATGCAGTGAGTCAATCCTCACATGCAAGCCTTGATATGTCGAGTACCCTTCATTTATCATCTCATCCACGTGGCATTGGCAGTGGACAAGAAGCCTGCTTACCCTACATATTCAAGACATGACAGCGTAAATATAAGGTCAATGTCTTGACAGCTCCTCCGCTATGTATGTAACTCACGTTGATGCCCAATATTGTGATTATTTAGACCTCCAACTCCTCACTACTTCATGCGCCGCAGTTTGGTGGAGTGCTGTCCTATGATACCCCGCCTGATTACTTGATAACAGTTAATAGGGAGCGAAAGCATAAACATATTAGACTATAAATCACGAGCATTTTAGACTACAGATCAACATACACATTGAGAGTCTGATTAACAAGGGTTAGGCGAAAACGAGTTGTACAACAAATCAAACTCCAACATATAGATCTCGTATAACTTATAATTAACTGCATATGCCCTGTCTTATCATTGTCCCCTCATCATGACTAGTGCGACTTGGTGGAGAACAGAACAGTCTATCACTCCAACCTCTTAGCCAGACAAATCAGCCTCAAACGAGCATTTCTACGTGATGAAGAGCATTCCAAACACCAACGCAACAAATAATATAAATACATAAGAACCGATTGAACTGCCTTTCAACAAAATACAGTCAACTTCAGTTTCGCCTTTTCCTGACCGCCAATTATCAATATATCGAAGCTCATCTCACACCGTAACTTCATCCCATACCAACCACCAGGAGTCACCTCACATTCAACTTCAGCAACCATGGGCAGCGCAGATACTCTTCCATTCTGGAACTACAATATCCCAGAAGACCAAAGAACAGACGAGTGCCCTGAATTTCTTCTCATCACCCACGAAAAGGACAGGGGCATTCTCTCCACGCCAGACGAAGAATACCACATCTCAACCTGGGACGAGGTCCGAGAAATCATTCAGACAAATCGTCTAGAACTCTTCAAACGTGTGCCTTCAGAGCTTCGCCGCTATAAGCAGTTTACATTCCATCTCAAGAAAACGTACGGCACTGTTGCCAACTTTCTCCTTGAGCATCGTCTTAAATGGACACCACCTGTGACACCGCGCGGAGCACCCTTTGAGTTTGAGGACGACTACAAGATTCTATGGAACGATGCTCCCTATGGCATAGATCCGAGGATCGCGCATCTTGTGGTCTGGACAAAGTTCGATCTCAAGGAGGACCCTGCAACGGGCGATTTGACAGACGAGGCAAGGAAGGAGATTGATGGTTTCGTAACAAGAACATTTCGAGCGCATGTCCCGGAAGAAAACGTACGTCTTCTCTGCCGCTGGCATCCTTTTCTTCGTGAAGCTTATGATTATAGGTCCTCTGGTTCAGGAACTGGCAAGGTCTGCAGTCAGTGAACGCCATCCAGCATCTACATGTGATGTTATTCAACCCAGATCCAGACTTTGTTCGGAAAATCACAAAAGGAGATACCCCCCGAGCAGGAATGGAAGTGAACAAGTGAGTACAGCTTGACGCAGCGAACTTCATCAAAAGTGTTTTGTATGCGGCGGGTTGCAAAAGGTATGCCTAAATGTTAAAGAGGCTATACACTTGACCAAAGCTATTTTTGCGTCATGTGCAACATGTGTAAACTGTTGAAAGAAACCCGTGGCTAGTTCAAGATACCATGCCGGGTAGAACGTGACCCAAACATCCTATTCATACATCATCGAATTTTGGTTTCCCCTTGCTTCTGATTTGTGTTCAAGATGGTGTTGCTATTACGACTTGCTATCATGGCTCTTGGTGGTAACTGCTGAACCTGCAACCCTGTTCCTAGTGTCGTCAAACCTCACATCCTTGGTTTTTGATACCTCGATCTTGACATCCTCGGTCTTGACTGTCAATTCAACACAAGCAGCTTCGGCAAGTGGCACAGCGGTGGGTTTTTCCAGACCAATGCGAATGATCTCTCCATAAAAGTCATCCCGCTTGGTCCTCAACTCCCTAGCAATGTGGAAAGCCAGACTGGCCGCTAGAGCCTCCAGAGTTTCGAATGAGGATTCTGACATGGCCTGTACGAGTAGGTATCAGTGTATGGGTAATAGGCCAGCTACCAGGAGTTTACTCACATCAACAATAATGCTCTCTATGACGGCATAGTCATCATGGGCTGTCTGATATTCATCGATCCTGATATTTGTGATAACAACTTGTTTGGCCTTTCGCTCATTGCTGTTGACACCGATGAGCGTAGGCACCCTGATTCCTTCCAGGCCCAGTTCCAAGCTTCGTGCTGTGATGGCCGAGTCAACAAAGAGACAAGAGCCGGTGAGTCTGATAGCACTTCCCATCAATGAGGCCTTGGGGAGAACGAGCGAGATTGATAGGCGTCGAATGAGGCTGGTCTGGAGGAAAGCTTTTGTCTGCTCAGCAGACGGGTCCTTCACACCAGTGTACTGAAAACCAGTGAGGTCGACCCAGAGCCTGTTCAACACATCACTCAGCGACAAGGCTGACTTTGGCAGTTTCTCCAGAGTGCTGAGAATAGACTTGCTCAGAAGACCATAGTGCACTGTGTCGGAGACCTCGTCGTCTGCTGAGGATGAGGGGAACGCATGTGTCAGTGAGACTGCTGCAGATATAAGCAAAGGCTGCTGCTTTGAACCTCGACCCCAGGCATCCTTTGGTCCTTGGATCGTTGTCTGGAGGTTTCGCACGCGGACAACAGCGACTGGATCGCCCTCAGCGTTGGAGAGTCGCCGCGAGGAGACGAGAGGAGTTTCTTTGCCCATGGCTGATGATTTGATGTGACTCAATTGGTTCTGAGCGAATTGACAACAAGTGGCTTGCAGTCTGATAACGCGACACGACGCGGTATGTGAGACCTGTAGCCAGGGAAGTGCAGCAGATTTATGTTGACCTGACGAATGTTTTTATTGGTGGTTGTTTGTTTAGTTGTTGACTCCAGAGTACAGAGTTATGTCATTCGTGTGACTCTGTGAAGTTAGAATGACAAACAGCAGCGGGGCAAACCTCGTCTAACTATCTCTGCAACCGACAATAGAGTAATATCACCAGCGCTTGTCATACAATATCATTAATTAATATTTATGAATTTACATTCGAAATATGTAATGTTGGTCTGAAAAAGTCACTCAAGTTGTTGGGTATTGAAGCACTATTGATTGTATTGAGACAAACGTTGCATGAGTTCACACTCATCATAACTTACAAGTCCAACCAGAAGCATCAATGCCTTATGTACCTATCTAAGTCTAGGTAGCCAAACAACAAGAATACCACATAATTTCCAGTTTATTATTGGCAATAAAAACATTTCCTTTCTTTATCCTTACCTGTAGCTATCGCTCTTGTCTGACGCGAATAACGTACATCACGTGATACATCAAGCGACTACCCTACACAACTACTGGACATCGATTTCTTGCAAACTCAACCTGTTGACACAGATATCAACAGTTTTTCACAGGAACCTGTTTCAACTATTTACAGTGACTCATCGCTTAAGACCATGCTAATAACTTCAAACGAGACAATGGCAACCATGGGATGCATTTGATGATCCACCCGGTATACGTAAACAATCAGTGGGCAGTTTGCCGATGGAGCGTTGCGATAAACCTGCTGATATATGTGATTTGAAACCATGTACAAACCTCAAACGGTCTGTCACTGATATCCTACCATTCAACCTTCAGAAAGCCACCCGTGACGGCATCCTTCCCGCGGTTCACGCAATCCTGATTGATCCTTTTCTCTGTACCCATCACAGCGGTTCCTAGGATCAACGTTCTGTCGTTCGGACTTCCAGTCCAGGACCAGGGTATCAAACATGCACTGGGCTGCTCTCATGCACTTGCACCCGCATCTGCATTTTTGGCCCGGGCCAGCCCTGTCTCGCCTCCCAAATCTGTAGCCCTGTGCTGCTCGCAAGGTTTCGAGTCCCGTTCGGACCAAGTGGTCGTATGAGGAAGTTCAGGTGCTCCTAAAATCACGCAGCGCCGCGTGTTGAAGTCGCATTTCCAATGGGGAAAAAGAAGAACGGAGGCATTCGCTTCCAGAACATCGGGTTAACACTTGTAGCCGTCCGGAAGGCCCATCTCAATAAGGCAACTGCAAATGTCCGACAGTACAATTACGGATAAGACGCATGTATGTATAGCCTTAAGGTGATCCTCAGGGTCCGTGGTCTTAACCCGCGGTCGTATCCTCAGAGTCCACCGTCCAAGCTGTTTGCTTATCTATCTCGGCTAACAACAGAACCAGAGTCGCTTAAGCTACGCGGTTGAAACACAGACGACAACGACAACGACGATAGGGTCCTGATGGTGGAGTAGCGAAATAGGAAGAGATGAAACGCGACGACGTAGTCGGATGATGTTTTCAAGCCGGTCCTTGCTTTTTCGAAAACGCGGTAAACCAGCACCATCACCAACTTCCAGAGTAACAAAAGTAAAAATTCATTTCGACCGACAGTTGTCAGTGCTAAGTCTCTAGAATGAGTGACTAAAAGGCCGTGTTGGCACCTTGCACCTTTCAGGTTGCATTGGACTGATGCTACCACAACGATCAATAATGAAGATCATATTGCTGCGGCTCTCTCGCCGGCCCTCTCGGTATGTAGAATCCGTATACAATGCAACCCGGCGATTTTCAACACAAATGGAACCCTCCTCCGCAACGGTGAGGAGTTGTCCCAGCTAACTAGTACTCCGTAGGATTCGCGTCAATAGTCCCTGAACGTACGTACGGGCGACCCTAGCCCGCAGCGAGGAACTTGCCCAGATTTGTGTAGCAATCTGGCAGAAGCCGTAACGAAGCTACCAAGACAAAACAATAGCTTCAAAGTCTCTAGCTGACCGGGCCGCTGCGCAAAAAGCACAGAAAACCAGCACTGGCAGTCAAGTTTAATCATCCTTCGGTTTTATGTGCCAGAAAGAGTTAGCTTCCTTCCCAAAAAGGGCTCATCAAACTACGAAGCTGGATATGCGAGTCAATTCAGGCTCAGATCATCTCATGGCTTGGCTAAGACGGAAGCTATGCTGTGGGTTTGAGGACCGTGTCATGGGCAGCTTCGCTGTTAATAGAATCAACAAAGGTCAGTGCAACTTGGTAGGCTGGTCAGTTTCAGTTTCGTGCGTAATCCGCGCGTTTCATCTTTTTACCATGTTTTAGTCCGGAATATTCTATTCCGCGTTCCACATGTAACCTCAATCGCACCTTGCTTTGCTTCCAACTAACTCCATGCAACGAAGTCGCCCTCATTACGGCAAGACGTCTGAAAAGATTCTAGACTATTCGTCCAGTCCGGAGAATGCAAAAAAGGATAATGACCACGCGAATATCCTGGACTGACTGCTGACCGGTATGGATAATCATTTCTTGAATCAACATGGTCAAATTCCCAATCCGATTATTACAGTCATACTTCTTGCTGTGCCACTCCGGCTTATACATGCGGCATTAGTCCGTCTACCCACCTCTCGAGTCCCGTGAGAGATGGGGTTGCAGAAGCAACAAGATGCAACAGTTCCGAATCACAGACGACCTTGCGAATTGCATGTGTTGGATATATCCGGACGGCAGTACGTGGTGGCCAAGAAAACTTCCTTTTGACGGTATGCGACGTTATATCTTACCTGTCAGCTGGGTCGATGGTTGCGTCGGCCTTTATCCGATATTGGTGTTTTGTTGTACGCACAATACGTATATCGATGGACCGGGGATGGCTTCCTGTAAGACAATTCAATGGCCAAACCCCTGAATGCTTCCCGAATTAGGACAATATCCACTATTTATGGAGACGGGAACAATATCTGCAAGGGCCGGGACAGACACGCAGCTGCAACTGTGCGGCACATCAAACCCATGTTCTTTGACTAATTGACTACTAAGGCATATCATCATGCCACAATTGAGGCAGTAAGAGATTCCCAGTCCTTAACACTACCAATAAATCATTATTGTAGTACCCGTTATCTTTGACAGATGTCAAGGGAGGAATCTGAAACCTTCTTTCCAACGGAGAATTTACATCGACTTTTGAAAGTGCTGCCAGGCCTTGATCAACGTAGAAGCATAGTATGTTACCAGATCAACGAGCACATCTTGTTGCCGTCATCCGTGGAAATGCGAGAGGCGAGAGTGAACGCGCTACACATCTGGAATAGGCATCTGAGCCGCACCTAACTAATGACTAAACGGCCTTGATGGAGTACACTTACATGCAGACAGTTCCTTTGATAGCTTAGAATAACCCGTGTTCACTGTTGCTCAAAGGCCACTAGTCGGGAACTCGGATGTGAGGATAGTGAGCCGTCCGGGGAAGGATCGTGGGGAAGACAGGAGTGAATACGAAAGGATGGCTGTGCGCGCCTTGCAAGAAACCGTGTGCTGACGGTATTATGGTACTTATAGACAAGATCTGTTGCGAAATGTCCCAGTCGGATCTTGGCACTTCTGGGTAAATAGATTCGCAGAGTGATAGTCTGTTCACAAGTCTCATACACGAAGCTTTCCGCGGATGAAGTTACAGTTGAGTTTGATGACTGGTGGTTGCATCATCACTCAACGTTTTCGCTCAAGATATTGCACTAAAGAACCCAAGAGCAGTCGTAAGCGGATATGCAAATCACCACACCATCAGCTTTGCAAACTCTGCAAACCAGGTACAGCGGAAATGGCTGACGAAATGGTGTGAGGTGAGCTGCCCTGAGCATGCACCATGGTGTACAGTACCTGCATCGAATGTACCTGTAAGGCACGGCACTACCTAACTACTTGCTGACTGCTTCATGGATGAGGCAAGTAGTCATGTTCTTGTTAAGATAATGTATTATTCAGATTGCGGTGGTGACAGTGGGAATAATAGCACTTGGCCGTATACGAATATGCCACAGACGGATCGGGAAGTTATCTGTGAATTTATGGCACAGGAGCATGGCCTTTGTGGTGGATGGGTGGGTGCTGGTGAAAGATGTAAGCTGATGTTGCTCGATTGTGTGTGTCTTGAGATCTGCCATTGGCACCCTTTCAACTAAACCCTGACGAAAATTTCATTGGTAAAAGTTGGTGAGCTTCAGGTGGTGGGAAAGGTAGCGTGCGTAGGTACTATGATGGTGAGTATTGTTGGGCCCATGATAATGGCCGATGATATATATGTATAAGATAGGTGTTAACGATGCGTGCTTTCTCATGCTTAGTGATGCAACGGATGAGATGCATACATTTGAGGATGCCTCTTTCAACAGCGATTGGACCCGACAAAGTTGATGATAGTGGATATATAGCAGAGTGTAAAAACGAGCACACGAATCAGAAGTTGAGGTACGATGTTGGAAGGAATGACAAGGTGATGATATTGCTGAGTGGCAAAGAAAGAGCCAACCAACAAAAGCTTAGAGCTAGGAACCGAACAGTATCAAGCACTAACAGAAGTGACAGGGACCAGGACAAGGGAACCGCCCATGTATGTGACTGACCGGGGATCGACAAGGGCCCAAGAAGGGCCGAGAAGCCAGTAAGGCACAGAGACAGCAGCTGTCACGTCCCCCGAGACAAAGCGAATAATGAGTGACAGACCGTTAGTGGTTAAGGCTACCGCGCAGGCTTGTGATCTGTCGATGGTGGCTTTCGATATGCGACAAATGACGAGCGTTGAAAAAGACGCTGAGGAATAAGATTGGAGCTTGCACATACGCGATTGAATGAAATCTCACTCGCCAAGGGTGGTATTGCTTTTTCCGGTAATACATAATTGTTTGAATCAAAACCGTAGGGCTCATCAATAAATGTTAATAAATTAAAAAAAAGATAATATTTACGAATGACTAGTGAGAGAACCACCAATTGCCTCGAGAAATCAATTACAGCCTAGGTTGTCCCTGCCAAATTTATCTCTAGAGGCTACTAGGGAAGGGACAAATAGACTCCACCGCCTGCCCTGTGAAGTATGTATGGCAGTCGCACTGGAAGAAGAAACATTTTGTGGACAGATGATAACCATCCGGGGGAAAGAGAGGGCGAGGCCCACAAGATCGATGCCTGCCGGTCAATCCAATCCGATCCCTGTGCAATTCAATTCCCACTCATACGATAGCCAAAAGAAAATACCAAACGTTGGATTTTACCCGAGACATCGCTGATATCACCGTACCTGACACTACACCTATTTTCGACAATTGTTACATGTTATAATGGCATCGTCGCATCGAACTGTACCGTAGCGCTCAACTCTATCAAGTCATGGAACGAATTGCGTAGACTATACGAGACCGGTACTTCTCTTATTGGTTGCCCATCAAGCTCCGTGCTATGTCATGGTCAGTGGATTGGGATTGGTTACACTACGCTCAGTTCACTTGGTTTCGGGTCAGCTCAATTTAATCTACAGCAGGTCTCAGCTCAGCTCTATTGCTAGCAGTGTTGCCAAATTTTGAAACGAAGCACGGTCAACTCCAACCCGAGAGCACCTTAGCCGATAACCGTCTGCGGTGTTGGGGAACAATGGCGCAAGACCCAACGTGACTCTGTCTTGATCTGTTGGTTTAATTACACTCATCACTAAGTGGCTCGGCGTCGCTATGACTTTGGTCTGGGGACGTCACGTTTCGAGAAGTACTCGGAACAATATGGCCTAAAACACTTCACATTAGTTCACAGACCTATGGATGACCCAACCGAAGCGCGGCCAAGCCGTGCTCTTCACATATAAATAACAAAGCTTGGCATGACCCCATCCCTCCAAGCTCTCCCGTCAGTGTGGTGCTAATGAAAAGATGGCGTCCTTCAGGTCTTCAACAGCGTACCAACCAATTCAAGGTTGGACTAGGAATTAGGCTAACATCTCATCGATGAGAAATGCGAGCGAATGCAAACATCGATGGTTGGTCTGCTCGCAGGATTCGTCATGTTGCATACATGCATGCATACTAACCTTCACCAGCAGGTGCTGTTTGGATGAGATACTACCAATAATCAATTCTCGACGGACTTGTTTTGTCGAGGCATTTGTTGATAACTGACCGCTGCAGATCACGGACCTTTAGACCTCCGTCACCTGTGAGGCTGCAACGGGCTAGAATAGCGTCATACCTGATACTACCTACCTACTTACCGTAGGTTGTGGAATCGGTCTTATACAAACTAATAAGATTAATTAATGTCCCCCAATGTTGACAGACGCTCAAGTTTTGTTCGAAAAGCTCATCCGCAGCCCTGTGGATAAAACCAGAGCCAGAGAGTCAGAAAGACCCGAGTAAGTCAAGTGACAGGGGCGTGTCGGGACAACCAAGACATGCATCGACGACCCCTGAGTCTCCGCCTTCCACATTAGCACATCCAGGCACGCCAGGCACCCGCACCACAGCTCCTGGGAAGATGTGCTGCTTTTGCTTCTACTCCACCCACCGGACACCCTCGTCTGCGTTAAGCTTCGCCTGTACATAGGTACGTATGAAGGAGGAGAGAGCACACATTGCATCCTCTTTGGGTACTTTGGTACATTCTCCTCTGCCTACCTGGGCTCTGCACTTTGACGGCACCGATGCACGGCAGAGTGGGTCGTTCCCAAGTGTAGCAACCCCTGCAACCTCACTCACTCAGGTCCTCTTCCATTGCTGGACGCCGCCCGCTTGTCATCACCGCCCCTTCCTCCAATCGCACGTCGAGTCCTGGTTCTTAGCAGTCTCAGCGCCTGCAACTCTTTTGGCTTGGTCTCCATTAGGGCCCTATTGGCCCCTGCTCAATGCCCTAGTCCTGGTTCGCCATGCCTCTACTGATCCAGGATGCTCCGAATAGATGGGCGAGATGCAGGTAGACAGAAGGAAACCCTACCAGACTCCAGCATGGCAGGGGTCTTTGAGAGAGGCAAAGCCATACCCTGTTGCTCCCACCTTCGCTTCAAGTGTCGTTCTTGATCCCCGTTGTCAGTGCTCGAGGCCCCGTATTGGTCCTGGCCAAATACATACATGCAGAGATCTCCCTCCATCTCTATTTCATCCCGTGAGCTTATATGACCCGTCTGCCCTCCCGTCCATGCGAGCGACTCTGAATTCGCTGGTTGTTTCATGAGTCTAAGTGCTGGCTGCACTGTTGGAGCTGCCGTCACACTTGTCTAACAAGCTATATTGTATAATATCCTGATCATCATCACACGTCTCTCTATTGTCATACCTTTCTGTCTCTCTCTCTTCGAAACTGTCTCGGTGCTGCCGTCTTGCCACACATTTTCGAGCCATTGTCAACATAGCGCCTGCTATGCTATAAACGCACTTGGCTGATTCAACGTCGACTACCACGCCTCTCCAACTGGTATCGGAGGGAAAAGTGCAACACTCGACTGCAGACGTCTTCGGTTTGGGTTTGGGCTTGGAGTATCTATTGGCTGGACTATCGATAATTCGGGTTGGCACGGCAAGCCTGCCCATTCTTCACCATGGCCAACACAACCTTGGGGATCAACATGTGCCCTCCGCCATTTTATGATGCCGCTATATTCCCTGACACTGGTGGATGTAAGTGGGATGAATCTGGAATATAGGTCTCCT
>NC_026474.1:1646546-1650372 GCF_000240135.3 Fusarium graminearum PH-1
CAATGTTATAAGGAAATTACACGGCACAGCATGTACACCAGCAAGGTCTGTGGTGCCTCTGGTACCTTTATCCTTCTTGGAGGCTGGGCGGGTGTCATGTGGGTGTTCCTTAGATCGGTATCTCTCCACCTTCAGATTTGCTGGCAAGTCCTCGTTGGCAAGAACTTTATGATTTTCGCCCAAGCAGCCGGCTGGGGAGTTCCTATTCTGGGAATCGTTCTGGCCCTCGTCTTCAGTGGTGTCTCGTTCCGTTTTGGCAAGACATGTCACATCAACCATGAGAACAGCTTGGCTGACTTTTGGATTCCCCTTCTCCTTTTTGCTGGACTGACAGTCATCATCACATTCGCCACTTTTGGTTACTGTATCAAGGTCTACCTAGCATCCTTATCTGATAACGGAGCATCCTCTGAGGGTTCCAGTCTGCCTACTTACACGCACAGCGTCAAGACCATGAGCCCACGACAAGTTTACCGCCGAGTTCGCCGTGTCATCGCCCATCAGTGGCGCGGAATTGCCATCGTACTGATCATTATCGCCGACGTCATCTTCTTTTCAGTGGTTTTTGTCTTTCAAGACAACGTTGTTCAGTCTGTTGCGGACGATCCTGATAAGGCAAATGATTGGGTTGGATGTCTTTATCTTACAAAGGGCAAAAAGGAAGACTGCTTTGATGAGGCATCCGGCCTAGTTATCAACGAAGCAACTGTGACAGCCGTGCTTCTTCTCTTAGCGGTATGTGTCCCATGAATAATGCATTCATGGAAGTGATTACTAACAGTGTGATAGTTCAACGGTATGTGGCTAGTCCTCTTCCTGGGACGATGGTCTATGGTCCACGGCTGGATGGACTTGATCAAGCGACCCTTTGTCCGAAGCAAGAAGGAGTTTGTTTCCGTCGATGCGCGTGTCGACGTCAAGAGCCAGCCTCGCTCGTACGAGATGCTCTCAAGAGATTCGAGCGCTGCAGTAACACCCGTCTATCCAACGGCCAAGTCTCCAGAAGATGGACGAAGAACACCAGACTACTTTGGCAGCACGGCTCGCTATCATGCGCCTGCTAGATCTTTCTCAAGCCCTAGGCCACTACCGGGCCAGGACGCGGAATCATCCCCACTACCGATCTACAACAAAGAGATGAACCCTCTCGGTATGAACCGAACATAACAAGGGCCGATCACGGAAGCGAAAGATCCCAAACGGGATGACTAATTTATATTCAAATACTTCTTTCTAATCAAGACACATCCGGAATAATGGCAAAATCGAGGCCTCTTCGGAACATGTACCAATAACGCACAATCGGCCACACACTGGTATCGCGCATTTATCTATTACTCGCCGAGCGATCGAGACCAGCGGCCGAAAGCATGCCCTCATCAAGAGATGAAGGATGGCAACAACAGCAGCGACTGTATTTTCTTTGTTCAAACTTGAGATGTGAAAAAAAAAACATCAGCACAACTGCTAGATGTTGGCGCTTGTACGATTCAACCTTGCAGTGCAGGGAGACGAGGGAAGGAAAAGAATTGGATAAATGATGAGCTGCGGTCCCATATATGGACAACACTGTCTCGGGCACTATATTAGCGGGCTGCGGGAACAGACGAGGGTTCACGGAGCTGCGGATCTAGGATGTTTCCGTACATGCCGGGAGATCTAGGACATCGATGAGGATCGAAGACAATTGCCAATGACTGGGAATAGTTGACCTGAATCATGCTCATGTGTTGCAACGTGCCGGAAGTTGCGGGTTCAGGAAGCAATAGAGCGATGGCAGAGGCCGAGGCCGAGAACGAATCATCGTGTTCGAATTCGGGGACTTCTCGAAACGCCAAGGATCGCCATGCGTCCAACATGTCACATCTCATCCGTCGCGGATGCTTAAACGTGCCAAATGATGGCATCTTGAGAGAATATCATAGCAGCCAATTACTTAATCATAAGATATTAAGCTATAACACCATACACTACCAAGAAGAGATTTCTCCATGCAGCGTGCCGATTAGTCAATGGATAAGCCCGAGCTTAAGCAATGACGAAATTGAGGTCTCTATCCAATGTCGTGTCGCGTGAGTTAACGGCCAGTCTCCATCAACCACGCTCTCTTAGTCACAACGCCATGCATTCTCTTCCGGATGAGCCGGAAGATGAGACTACCTTGAAGACTTGGCAATCGGATCGATTGATATTGTAATATGTTAATCATTACTCTGTAGTGCTGTATGACTACGCGGTGAGTGAGCTCAACGCATAATAAATAGACCCCGAGCAGCCGTCACAATGCTGGACTTTGTCTTTATTCAACTTGATCCTGCCCTGCTGTAGTCTTTTTCACCACTACGTTGTCTATAGATAACAGCAACTTCAGACATTGCGACT
This sequence comes from Fusarium graminearum PH-1, assembly GCF_000240135.3. Lineage (NCBI taxonomy): Eukaryota > Fungi > Ascomycota > Sordariomycetes > Hypocreales > Nectriaceae > Fusarium > Fusarium graminearum. The sequence continues at coordinate 1,648,929 of NC_026474.1, forward strand.
CAACTCTGACAAAGCATCTGGATCGATCAAACAGTTTCTTGCTGAAATCGAAAAAGACACAACTTGATCTACCAAATTTTCAAACAGACAAGTTACAATAAGGCTTGGCCAAAAACGTGACTTGAGGCTCAAGTCAAAGTCAAAGTCAACTTTTTGGTAGCCATGTGGTCGGCCCTCCAGAACCGGCCCCGCTCCCCGACGCCGCCGATGGACGACTCACGAGATCACTTACTTGGCGATTGGACAGATGTTGAGCAGAATAGGATTTCCGATGAAGAATATGGGCAAAAACATTATGAGTTCAACCATTCAAAAAAGACAAGACGACATGTTCATTTTGCCGACGGCGCGAAACTAAATATGAAGATCAATACACCAGTACAAACCCGAGCACGAACACGAAGATGTAGTTGTTTGCTTAGCCCGAGTAGCATCATACTTGTGGCTGCTACGATGCTGTTTCTCGCAGTTGGTTATGTCTATCAATGGAGCATCGAAAATGCGCTGCACCAAAGCTGGGTTCCAGATGCTGCTAGCGAGCGCTTCAGTCATAGCCCGCTGCCTCCCTCGCCAGAGCATCTCCAGATCACCAACTACACACTGCCTCTGCGGACACAAGGCCGAGATATTATTGATGCCAACGGTCGTCGTTTCAAGATGGCATCAGTGAACTGGTATGGCGCGAGTGATGAGTTCTTCGTTGCCGGAGGTCTGGATATCCAACATCGCGATGAGATTGCCAAAATCATCAAGAAACTTGGATTCAACAGTGTCAGGCTACCTTATGCGGATGAGTTGGTTATCGATAACCCAGTCGTTGACGAAAAGCACCTTCGTGCGAACAGCGACTTGGTGGGCTTGCGGGCTCTCGACATTTTCCACGCCATTGTCGAGACTCTCACCAAAGCTGGCATTGCAGTCATCGTTAACAACCATATCACGAGCGCAACCTGGTGCTGCGGTGCCAACCCTTGTGATGCCGGCTGGTCCAATGACCACCTGGGTCCTATCTGTCGGGTGAGGCAGACCGAGGAAGAATGGATCCAGCACTGGGAGACGATTATGCTGCCGCACATTAAGAACCCTCTCGTCATTGGTGTTGATCTGAGAAACGAAATCCGCGGGCTTTGGGGAACCATGCCGTGGTCCAAATGGGCACCAGCTGCCGAAAGATGCGGAAACCGACTTCTTCAGATGAACAGGGACTGGCTTGTGATAGTCGAGGGCACCGAGTCGTCCAACGATCTATCTAGTGTCTGCAAGCGTCCTATTCTGTTAGATGTCGCCCACCGGTTAGTGTACTCGGCACACGTATACGCGTGGTCCGGCTGGGGTAGCTGGGAGGGTCGATTCCTCCAGCGTGACTACAAGTCATTCGCAAAAACAATGCGGCACAACTGGGCCTATATCCTTGAGAAGCAGATTGCTCCAGTATGGGTTGGCG
>NC_026474.1:1653152-1766114 GCF_000240135.3 Fusarium graminearum PH-1
GCGATGCCGGATGGAACAGGACTACTGGGCAGCGATGGAAGCGACGTTGCAGGCGAGGATGAATTTGAAGACACCGAGGAAAGCGACGAGGAAGGCGATACGGACGAGGACTCTGAGGTTGATACGGAGGCTGCCACAGTCACGGTTACTCCCCACAGTTACTGGAACGCCATCAACCATGTTCAAGCCCATGGGCATGAGCACGGAAACGACAAGTCAGTCGCCAGTCTTCCCGATAACTTGTATGCATGGGATGCGAGGTTGAAACAAGAGGACTTTAAAAGGCGGCAATGCGCAAAGGAGGACAAGGACGAAGCGGCTTCTGGAGGCATTGCCAACCCCCACAAGCTTGACATGACATACTTTCCTCATAGCAACACGGTGCAACCAACGCCTCGGAACACCTTCCATATGATGACTTTCCTGGGGAATATTAAATCCACTGAGCATAACCGACATCCCTTGACACCGCAGACTCATCTGGCAGATCTTGGGAAGAAGCTCTTTCTGCTACGAACATACGAGAAAGATATCGAACTGCGCTCGTTCGCCACATCCCCAAGTGAAAATTCACCCTCAGAGATCGGAGTTATTTGTCCAGACGTACTGACGTTTGGACGGTTTCGAAATGTCGGCTTGCGAGGGCATTTTCATGCGACAAGCAGGCTGAACATGATTGCTTTGGCCCCTGAACTTTCTCTCATGGCCATCGGATCACCTACTGGACGGGTTGCGATCATAACACTAACACGGAAGGCTTTCCCGACTGAACACCATGAGGTTGCTTGGGAGCATGGGTTTCGAGTGGAGTGGGTGCTACCAACGGGGTCTGATGAGGCCAAGCATCGCAAGACCCTGCGGCCTATGCACGGAATGGCCCTGGGTCCAGTCCAGACGGGCGACAATGTCGGAGGTAAGGTCGGAGGTGGAGGACCAGCAATGCCACGGCGATATCGGCTGATGCTGCACTATCGAAACCACGATATATTGTCTTATGAATTGACAAGGGAGGAACAAACGGGCAAACTATGCATTTTCTGATCCCAGGCGTTTTCATTCGGACTCCCTTTGTTGCTTTTCCCATGCCAGGAGAGAGTCCTGGCTCATCATCGATACCCGGTGGGTGCTTTCATTAGGTATGCTAGGCTGGAGTTTTGGCGTCACGGACGATCATCATGGCAGTTATTCTTTGGGGGAAGCTGAAATTCTCAAACACCGTAGATTTGTTGCGAACTGGAGGGTTAGCGGAGCAGTTCACAACCGCACGACTACATAGCAAAGGAGCACAAGACTTGAACTGTCAACATAAAGGACGAAATAATTTTAGTCAATTTATGCCAGTTACGGTGGGCTCTTATCAGACTGTAATTTCTGCACCCTAAAGTTCGGGTTTCAAATTTTTTACTATCTCAGGCATCGATCACTTGAGTGTCGTACGTAAGTAGCAGTAACAGCAGGTCGTCCGTCTATCGGGTGAACTAGGCTTGTTGGCCATGATGAAGAATAAGAACCGGGGCAAAGGGTGGAGGTGAAATTGCCTCGGAAATGGTGACAATTATGAATTGGTATTTATTACAGTTATTAGTTCGCTGCTTCACATCACCGTGAGTGCTAATGCATCCGTATCTCGGGGTTCCGGGTCGGCGGGACGAGGCAAAGCCACCCCGCAATCCGTTCCGGGGAGAAGGACAAGACCCAACAAGTCTTCTAGAAGAGGAGTGATGGTAGTAAAGATAGCTACGACAGTAGGTAAAAGGGCGTGTGGGAGCTGGGCAGAGTCTAGGACATGACCAAGTGCGATTTGTGTTGATTTGATGACAGGCCGAGTCTTGATTGGTTCAGATGCTGCAAGGGCAGATAAGACGGAGAAGATCATGCCTGGTTAACTTGTAAAGAGCGAGTGTGATTGGATAGGTTAAAGTTAAAACCTGGGGATAAAGGCTGGACATTGAAGTCCTGACAGTTTAGGGGAGACGTCATGGAGAAGAGGTGTCGATGAGGGAGCTGTGAAGAGACATCATCATGTTCTGGAAATGAGGCTCATGATGGAAAGTGTCGTTAGCATCAATGCTCTCTGGTGAGCGGCCTCGCCGAAATACAAAGCTGACTGGATCCGTGTTAGTTGAAGTTGAGCTTTGGGTTATAAGTAAAGTGCCGGCATCAAATTCGGAGCGGCCCCAAAATGCGTCCGAATTAACGGTACGGAACAGAGGATCCGCCCTCCCGATGTGCCGGGATGCCCCGGAATACAAGGGTTGGCCAAGCTTTCACACCCACGATGATGATGTTACAGTTGCAGATGCAGATGCAGGGCAGCTGCCAAGGTTTATTATAAGAAAGGTGTAAGCTGAGAGTAAGTATCGTGCCGTGTCACGGTAAGCTTGTTGGATTTGAGGTTGCGATTGGGTTCTCAGGTACAGGAAGAAAGAGACGAAATAAGAAACAAAATAAGAAAGGCATGGGGGCGGATCCGTTGCATGATGACTGCTTGGGTAGGTTATACATGGAACCGCAGCTGGATGGATATATTGGTATTCATCAGCTTGTTGATAACAATCGATGAATGATTGAAATGATGTTTCAAAAAAGAACAAAAGGTACTTGTACGGACGTGCATGCCCGACTGGCTGGGAAATGCTGAGAGAGTGTGATTGGCTGGTGAGTTATTATTTGTCCATGATTTTAGCAATCGACCCATGTTCTCATTAAACAACACTTTTACTCACACGAATTGAATGAGGATACGTACCTTTTTTCTACTAAGTTACGGTACCATACCGAGACAAGCCACAGCCTCCCCCCCACAAAAAACCAACGACAGCAATCAACTCGTTCTGATAAGAAACTAAATTAAAGTAAAAGCCCATTCACCTTTTAAACGTCCGTCATGGCTCGTTTAGGACGGCTCCCGAGACTTGGGGGCCAATGACTGGCATCGAATTCTCTTATCTGGATGACGCCAGAGAAAGTGAATCACTGCCAGTAAAATAAACAAGATGATGCGCACAAGACGGTGGCGTCCTTTCTTCACGTGTGAGACGTCAATCAATAAACAAGGTTAACTAGAGCTATTTTGCTTTGCTTTTGCTTCAGAATGAAACACACAAGTTGAGTTTCTGGTGGGAAAGCTGAAGTCGAAAATAGCCAAGAAGCCAAGCGATTTACTTGGTGGTGGTTGCAGCCTCTTTATTTTTTGATATCTCGCCAAGTCTGTTACTAACATGATTCGATATCTTACAGAGACGCATTACTTGCAGCAGAGACAAAGCTGAGAATGCAATCTATCTAGTTATCGCATCAGCCAAGATCATGCTCTGTCGCTCGAATGGTCGTCTGACTGAGAGCTGAAGCTCGAGCTCGAGCTCGAGCTGAGAACCCCAAAAATCAATCTGGTCTGATCTGCTATGATGAGTACAGACGACATAGCATGGAGTTTCAAGGTAGTAATGCAATCAAACGTCTTTACACATTGCCCGCCGTAATGGATTAATCTTTACAGTTTAGTCTCCCCCCTCCTCTCCCTGGTCTCTCGTTGGGTTTCCTCTCCGCATTTACGGACGACGATCAGTAACCCACGATGTACAGTAGTTTCCGATCAAGATGCCCGTTTTATTCTTTTTTTGCTGATCCACTCGGATTTCAACTACTATTTCGTTATAGTAAAACAGCTTTTCATCGTCATGATGGCGAGAAAACCGGACATGATGAACCGACAACGGCGAGGCCTCACTCGTATCAAACCCAACAACAAGCACACACATCAGAGTAACTTAGCCTTTTCAGCTTTAATCACAGCAGTGAGCATTCAAATTTCGGCGCCTTTGTCTATCTAGGTACATGATCCGAGTTGAGTTTTCTTATCCATGCCCCCGTAAAAGCAAAGTTTGAGATTTATTGTTGTTGCCCTTGATTGCAGCGTAACTTAAAAAGACACAACAACCCTGTTTTGTTTTTTCGGTTCCCCGATAATCTTTTGATGCTCAAACAGCAACATCAAACAATCTGTCAGGGGACGAGAAAAAACCCCACGCTTTCCTTTCTGTCTCCATGATATCGCGCGTCAACGGCGTGTGCCAAACCAAAACCCCAGGTCTTCCAGGGGGGAAGAAGTCGCGTTTTTTAATTCCCGTCTTTTTTTCTTCGGAGGAGGATTCTTGTCCCCAGGTTTACTCTTGATCCAATGAATTGGAATATTCAGGTTTTTCATGCACACCCTTGTTACTTTGCTGATGCCCAAGAAGACAGCGCCCCCATTCGTAGTTGTGGTTGTACGGGCATTACACCTGATTCAAATGGTGGATTATCTATGTAACTTTTTTAATTCTTATTATCCTGCGAGTATATTTATATTAAGCAAATGATTGAGTACCAATGCATGCAGCATAAGCTTTCTTAATTCTTCATGCGCGATGCAATATGCTGTAAAGCCTCGAGCTTCTTCGTAAGGGCGTCCGTCCTCTACCAACACCAACGGACTCTGTCCGGCAAGACCAAAAAAGACAGGGCAGGGGTGTTCCTCCGATCTGGGAATCCCAGGAACCAGCCGAGAACGGCGCTCAAAGAGGAGTCGACATAGTAGACGCTTTACCCAACATGTACAAGTGTTGCTGGAGCTAGGGTCGGTACTGTACCTGCCGCTATCTTTATCTCTATCAACGACCAACTCTACTCGGTACGTACCGATAAAGATATCGATTTTATGAGTCCATTTGGTTACTACGCGCTGTGTCTAGCGGGAGTCAGATCAACTGCTGGCGGTATCACAGCGACTAAACAGGTGCTGTACAGCCCTGTGAAATGCTGGGTGTCAGTACGTACCTACCGTGCTATCTATGCTTGTCCATGGATGCCATACCATGACATGCCCTGTCTCTAGCTAATCTCTATCTCCCCCAGCTGCTATCTCTAGGTATCTTCTGTCTCGAATCCAATGTATCGCGCCTCTATCTTGGGCACAACCCAAGATCTGCACCAGATTGGACTGTCCCCCCATCCCATCCCATGGCGCACTTTTTTCTTTTTGGCTCGTGGAGAATGGGATGGACCTTGTAGCTACCTTATTAGATACAGTACTATGCAGTCACAACCCACGTCGAACAAATATATTAAAGTCTTTCCCCGTCTCAGATCCTTTCTCTCTCTCCTCTCCATATTCCGTTCCGTTTTCTATTCCAACTAGGTTGCTTCCATACCTACCTAGAATTGGTGGAACTTTCCTTCCTCATCCGGTCTCTCTTATCACTTACTGGAATACACCTTTTTCACCAGCCGAACCGAGAAGGACTACTTCAATCTCATCGATCCTCATCTTCTCGACATCTTCCACTATCAAATATCATCCGAACATACGAAACGAAGCCCGACGACACCTGTGTACGATAATCCAACATGTCTTACGTTGTCCCCGGACCCCCAACGCCTTTCAATGGCACCAACGAGGAGCTCGGTGGTGATTCCAGTATGTTTTTACCTACAAAAAAAACAATATCACGGCTCCGTGATGCCACTGCAAAGCAATTACTAACATGATTCTCCCCTAGCCACCGAAAACCTCAACCAATGGTACCAATCTGGTGACCAGGCCTTCATCCTCGTCTCGGCCTGTCTCGTCCTTCTCATGGTTCCCGGTATCGCCTTTCTCTACTCCGGTCTTGCTCGAAGAAAGTCTGCTCTCTCCATGCTCTGGGTCGTCATGATGTCCTTTTCCGTTATCGTCTTCCAGTGGTATTTCTGGGGTTTCTCACTCGCCTTTTCCACAACTTCCAACAACCCTTTCATCGGCGATCTTAAGCACTTCGGTCTCAGGCACGTTTGGGGTGCCCCCTCGGTCGGATCAGCTCTCATCCCAGCTCTTCTATACTCTTTCTACCAGATGATGTTCTGCGCCGTCACTGCTGCTCTTACCATCGGTGCTGTTGCTGAGCGAGGCCGTGTTATTCCTAGCATGGTTTTCATCTTCTTCTGGGCCACTCTCGTTTACTGCCCTCTCGCCTACTGGGTCTGGAACCCCAGTGGTTGGGGTTTCGTCAACGGCGTTCTCGACTATGCCGGTGGTGTTCCCGTCGAGATTGGCTCTGGTATGTCCGCTCTCGCCTACTCTTGGGTTCTCGGCCGCCGTAACGAGAAGATGATGATGAACTTCCGCCCTCACAACATTTCGCTCATCACCCTCGGTACCATCTTCCTCTGGTTTGGCTGGCTTGGCTTCAACGGTGGTTCTGCCTTCGGCGCCAACCTCCGTGCTGTTATGGCTTGCTGGAACTCTTGCCTCACTGCCATGTTCGCTGCCATGACCTGGTGTATTCTCGATTTCCGTCTGGCCCGCAAGTGGTCCATGGTCGGTTGGTGCTCTGGTACTATCTCTGGTCTTGTTGCTGCCACTCCTGCTTCTGGTTTTATCGACCCCTGGGCCAGTATTATTCTCGGTGTTGTTGCTGGTGTCGCCTGTAACTTTGCCACCAAGGGTAAGTCATCTCATCAATATATGCTTTATCACAGAGACTAACCTTATCTCACAGTCAAGTTCCTCATCCGAATTGATGACTCTCTCGATGTCTTCGCTGAGCACGGTGTTGGCGGTATCGTTGGTCTCATTTTCAACGCTTTCTTCGCTCGCGGTTCTATCATCGGACTCGACGGCGTCAACACTGGTGCCACAGGTGGATTCATGGACGGCAACTACGTTATCATTGGCTGGCAAATCGCTGCCATTGTTGGTGCTTCTTCTTACGCCTTTGTTATGTCCGCCATCATTGCCAAGATCATTGACCTCATCCCTGGTCTTAAGCTTCGTGCTTCTGAGGAGGCCGAACTCCTTGGTATGGACGATGACCAGCATGGCGAGTTCTCCTACGATTACGTCGAGGTTCGCCGAGACTTCCTTGCCTGGAGCCCTCAGCGTGGCGAGCCTGCTGAGGATGGTGATGTCCTTGAGCCCACTCATGGTATTCATGAGCATCAGTCCATGATGAACCCCAGCGAGTCAGACGACGCCCGCAAGACTCCTTCTCTCAACACACCTGATGTTATCGCGCCAGACGCCGTCATCAACGAGAAGCATGCTTAAAGTTGCAATTTGTAGCCTTGTCCTTGCGAGCCATGTTAGCCTTGTTTCTTTGATATAGAGGGTTCTATTTGTCACGAGAGTAACTTCTCTCTTTTTTTGTTTTTGGTTATATTTTTTGGGATACTGGGAGTAGCAGGCAGAGGCGTTACGGATTGATCTAGTCGTCGACGTATATATATGCCTTTATTGTTTTGAATACCCGACGGTAGATGTGTATGGCTTGGGAAAAGCGACACAGTTCATTGGATACGTACATATAATCATGCAATCTGACATTACAGATAGTCACTGAATCAGATTATTCCTTCATATTTTAATGTCTCGCAAGCGCACTGTGAAATTGTGATTGTAATGTATCTTTGACGATGATATGTTTCTTATACAAACATACAAACATTAAACATCCTGGCCTGTCTATCGATTATATTCTATACTGAAACCCATAAAAAGATAAATAAATAGCAAGTCCACATCTGACTCAATAGTGTCGTGTCTGTCTATCTGCAAAACCTAAACGGTATCTCATATCTTATATGGTTGCCTATGTTATCTCACTGTACATGGCCCATGATTACTTATGATGGCGGCACTCCATCCGTAACTTTACCATAAGGCGGTGACGTGTAGTCTCCGAAGCAAGCGTAATCGAACTGCGCCTTTTCTGCCATCTTGTCCTGAACCTCAATGAACGTGTCAAGCTCACACCAACCATCCTTACGGTTGACATCGCACTCTGGGAAACTCTTGCCCAAGGGCACAGTCCGCTGGTTGAGCACAAAGTGGATGTACTTGGTCTCCTTACCTTCTTGGTAGTCCTCCCTATTTGGTGAGATAGGTTGGGGTGCCTTGATGATCTCGATGTCTAGACGGGCACCGAAGGGTGTAATCTTGGAGACGACAAACTCGTGATCACCAGGGTACTTGTCGGTGGGAAGATCCTCGGCAAACTGGCGGAAACCGAAAGCTGTCAGGATGGAGATGATGTTGGTGTCGTGAGAGAAGTCAAAGTAGAGGCTCTGGTTCAGAGGGAAGGTCTCTGTCATGCCATCCAGAGTGGTATTGATCTGGGAGCCAGAGTAGCCAAGGGTGTGGTTCTTGAGGCGCGCCATAACCTCTTGCTGGTAACCAAGACCGGTTGCTCTCTTTATCAATGGTTAGCAGTACTCGCATAAGCAGGAAAGTGTGCATACGCCGATAGGACTCTGGAAACCGGCCCCGGAAGAAAATCCAAGATCGATCGAGTAGCCAAAGTGCTCCCACTCTTCATAGGTAAAGAGGTCACAGAATCGGCTGAAGCCATAGGCGACAGTCTCATAAGGACACATGTTCTGTGCAGCCCAAACGTCCGCTGCAGTCCACGTGAAGCCTTCGGTCACGTTGTTGAATCGAGCGGTCGCTATTTGCTTTGTCAGAATTTATCTCAAAGTTGCTGTCTTCTTTTGTGACATACCATCCTTTAAATATATCTCATACCATGCCGCCACAGGAGTCACATAGTCCGCCTTGTCTGCGTTAGGGCAATTGAGACTGCCAGCAAGTGAGTTGTTGAAACCAGGAGCTTCAATGATGACTTCAATAGTGGCATTGTTGGTCCTGCTAGTGTCAGTATTATATGAGCTGTTTCGTGAAACATGACTTACCACTCGAGACCAAAGAATCCCGCCATCCAATTCTCAGCAGACTTGAGCATACGGTCTTGTGTCTGTACAAAGTTAGCTCGCTGATATGTGAGAATAGTAGTTAAAACAACATACGGTGGTCCTGACAATGAGCTTGCTCTGGGGGTTGTACAGGCTACCATACATGTAGCTATGCAATATACCTATAGTCTAATGTTAACTAACATCCACGCCATAATCATGCATTCGTCATATCTTACCAGAATCAAAAAGCTCCTGACGGCCTCTCGGCACTAAGATAGCCTTGCCGAGCTCGTACTTCCAGTTGTTGAGGAACTCCAAGGCTCCACTGGTCTTGAGACTCGCCGAAGCATTCGCGATACGTTCACCGAGGGTCGCAACATTAGCGCCAGGGGTCGGGTAACGAGCACCATGGCGGGACAGCATCTGTACTTGAACGATCTCCGCACCTGGAGGAATGGGATATTCATCAACACCGAAACCGGTGGAGGGAGAATAGGGACTCAGGTAACCCATCATCTGGAAGATGCTTCGGTTGCCCTCTTTCATGCCCTCGATGGGGATAGAAGTCTGCAGCGGATCGTTGGGGACAAAGGTAGCTGTGGGCTCGAAGACATGAGTCTGAGCCATGAAAGCCGGCTTGCCAGTCTCCGTCACGCCGGGCCACAAGTTCGGCGAGGTCTGGAAATACTGGGGCACTCGGTGTGGGTCACCCGGACATGAACCGGAACCGGAACCGGAACTAAAAGCTAAAGGAAGACTGAGGTACAGGTTCATGGCCATGAGAATGACGACAAGGCCCGATAGAACGATTACCATATTGCGATAGGTTCGCATTGGGCCCCGGGGAGCAATTGGTTGGACGTGAGGTGTAGGGTGGCCCTCATCGTGTCCATCACCGCCCTCATCTTGATAAACCGGCTGGTATCCTGCAGAACCAGAACCAGCCTTTCCCTTGAGTAATCCTGAAGCTGCGGCCATGATGAGACGAAGCTGGGGCGTTTGCAATGGAGGTACTCAGTAATGAGCTGCGATGCGATGCGTGGTGATCGCTGTGGCTGTCTCAACTAACGCCCTCTGCGACCAGCATAGGTTACGAGTGATGTACCCCTTTGACACAGTGGAAGCGAGATACTGTAGGCTCGACTTGACAGCCGGCAGTGAAACAATGCTGAAATCCAGGCCCTGGAAATTAGAGGGAAAAGGCAAAAGGAGTGGAAGAAGAAAAAAGAATGGGTCCGGCTCGAGATGCGTCAACTCGTGATGCGGCTCGATTGGGATTGGAGTTGATGCCGATTGATGATGCTTCTTTCAAGATTGGAAGATGGAAGCCTCGAAAACCGATCCCCTGCGCGTTTGAGATTGGGGGGAAGTAGTGGGAAGGGGATGTGCAGTACGAGCGAAAGAAGGAGTAAGGGGAATGTGCCCAGCCAATTGGGTTCTCACCTAGCACTGTGCATCCCTTGTAAAGCATAACCTGCCCTAGCAAGACTGGGGCCAAGTCTGCTGGGCCATGATCTCCAGCTGTTGTTGACGCTAACGGGGGACTTGTTCTAGCGTACCTGCCAGGCGTTGGAACCGGTGAGACGAACGCTAGAAAGAACACACTGTGTACACACTGTACATGAGTGGAACTCGCTTAGTGTTCCAGCGCAGCCGCCAGTGTCAGTGCCGCCGCTCCCGTGACCATCTTTCAGGTAAGGCGGTACAGGCTGTTTCGTTTCCCAGTAGGCATTAAATCTAGGAACAGTTGTCTCTTCTCTCCACCAGCTTCCAGATGCATACCCATGCACTTACTACTCATCGCCTCGTCATTTTGATACATGATAGTTTCTATTTTCATCTTGCCATGAGTATGCTTTGTTCAAACAATGCTTTCATCATGCTTACTATTGGGTATCGTAATGTCTCCCTGCGAAACTTACTTGAGGCTGGTTACGAAGCCACAAATGATAGTCTGGAGTTGCTCCGGGGACGGCAATTCATTGCTTGATAAGAGAAAATGTCTTCCATGTCTCAACCTGTCTCCCTATCAACTCGTCGTTTTTCTGACGATACCTTGGAATATTTGGCAGCGGCCGCGCCACTCTCCCTTGGATCATCATAAATCGTCTTGTCGCCTCGTCATCGGCCATGACCTTGACCTTGGCCTCGGTCTTGACCGCCATTATCTGCCCGCTTCAGTAACAGTCGTAATATATGTAGTACAGCACAGTGCAGTGACAGAGTTCGTTTCGGAAATAAAAAGAGACCCTCGTCTCGTGCCAGGTGTAAGTGAGGGAAGAAGCAATCATCGGACAGGGAGGGGGGTATGTATGAGAGACAACGAGGAGATACAAAGCAAGCAACGCAAGCTCTTTCAAAAAGTAAAGCGTAATCAGGTCGATTCCCACAGGGTTTATTATTCTAGCTCGCTTCTTCCTTGATGTTGTATACTTGGCCTTTCCGTAAAGTTCATGCAGGTAAATAACAGTCAACGGCTCAAAAGTGCAATTCTGACACCAATGGCTTGATTCAGATCTCGTCCATTGTCCAATTGAGTTCGCAGTATGTGTTGTTTCACTCTTATCGTCGAACCAATCATCTGGAACTCGATGCATTTTGTATGGTTATTTGGACAGGTCATTCATCGGTCATTCCGCATCTCCCTCCGCCTAATGCATCTGTATCTGAAACCCTTGCCAACGCTCATCTTTGTGTCACCCAACTTTCATTGACGGAAGCCACATCTTTTTTTATGGTAGCCTCTCGGATTGGTTACCACCAAACACACCCTTGTGAGGCAATATCCCTGTCACCGCACCATGATCACCAGTCTATCATTACAGCAGATCCCAGCCAACTTACCGACTCGCAGACAAAGTCCCAGCTCCAGCTCCAGCCCCAAGCTCCAGCTCCAGCTCATGCCCCTGCCAACTTTCCGCCAGCCTCATCCTCATGCCCATTCTCGCCTAACATGATTGTGGCTAAGGGGTAATGATTGGTACCTTATCACTTCTCGCATGTCTCTGATCTCATCGGCGTTCTGAGTCTGTCTCATCGAAACTTACTGGTTTCTTACAACACGACATATCATTGCATGACCAAGTTCCGCCTTCCGCCAATTTTGATACTCTTCTGTCGATCGTAAAGACGCTCCTTGTACTATGACACTATTCGCGGGCGCAGACCCGTAAACACCTGACACTCTTGATATGAGGAAAGTTGGAGCCGACAAGGGTCAGCCCATGTGCCAGCTGGGTCGCCTTGGGGCTGATTTACTTTACCCCTGTTACTTATCAGATCTCACTTTTGACAGCTCCTGGACATCCATCGATCTTTCCATGCGACACCATGTATTCACCTATTCATAGGTTGTTGTTCAATTTCAATACAGACTTGTGATAGAGTTATTACTCCCCCCTTTCCTTTCCTTTCCTTTCCTTTTCCAACGTAAACCAGATGCCAGGTTCGCCCAAGACAAGAAAACAATTTCTGTTGCTTTTCCACGACCGACCGTGACACCAAATAAAAACATACTGAATAACACCTGAATGAATAAACCATAACCATGTAACATAACTTTTGGCGCCGCTTCCATTACCTCTGACTCCCCCCTTGCCTTTCTTGTGCGCCTTTATTCCAATACCGACAAGCGTTCAATGACCTCGTCATGTTTGCTATTTTGCAAACATGTATGCGTATGCGTGCTCTGTACTCCCCACAATTGTGTTGGCCGCAAGCCCAACCTCAATTGGCCTGAGACCTGAGGGGAAAGAAGCCATCCGGCATGGGCTCGATGTGCCAGATCTTGGGGGCGTCTTTGTTGAAAGCATCATCCCACTCCCGTCTCAGATCCATGGGAAGGTTCCATCCCAATTCGCTGTCACGAAGTCTCATGCGCACCAAGTGACGACGCTCCGAAGCAGCTTCGCCATTGACGAAACCTTCACGACGATGCAAGACTGTGAGGTTGTTGATGAAGTGCATGTCACCTGGCCGCGTAGTGATCTCTAACTGAGTCGCTTTGGCAATGTTCTCGATGGCGTCTAAAGCTTCCATCTGGCGTGGAGTAACAGTGGGGAGATTGCTGGACCGTGGGTGAACCGCGTTCCCTGTCAGGGCCACTCTGCCGAAATTCATCATCACTCTCCCATCATGGTGGAAGAGGACAGGGCGGCATTGGAAGCGGGGCCTATCCCGGTAACAAGTCAGTTGATCTGCTCTTCGAATACGATTGACATAACTTACAGGGCGAACGGCCAGTCAGAGCGAGACAGTATGCGGATCATGTCAGGGCGACTGGCGGCAAGAACATTGTAGACGGTGTAGGTCGATGCGATGATGCATTTGCCTCCTGAGACGGCTGTGTTTCGGGTGAGCCAGCTCACGATGTCGCCGGCTTCCTCATTGTGAAAAGTCTGGAATGCAAGTTAGCGTGATTGCGGTAATGGCCGGGGTATGTACTAACAATCGGGGATGTGGAATGACGATGGTGACCAGCCTTGAGTTTGGAAGAGTTGTCGGCAACGATATGAACTGAAAAGAGGTCAATAAGTGTCAAGGCTAAAATAATTGCAGCCTTCGAAATATTAATACTTACCAAGCATGTTGCCTTTTCGGTCCTGGCGTCCGTGCCCGCTGGCGATGTACGACTGGATACCGAGATATAGCACCGTCAGATCCTCGACTGAGTACTTCTTCGGGTCCAGGCCACGAATGACACCAAAGCCCTTGCCTTGATGGACGTCTTGGCGAACACCGTCCAGGAGAGGTTGCAAAGTAGGAAGGGGGAAATTGTCTCGGGACACACAATCCCCATCGAGACCCAATGCTGTTTAGTGTAAGCCACATCCCGGACGCCACAAAAGGGGAGGCTCAAGGAACGTACCTTTGAATTTCTGTAGAGCCTCTTCAAGTTCCTGTACATGCAACTCGCTCAAGGTCAAGATGTACTCAGTTTCATCTTTGAACTGGGTCCCGGACCATGCCATAGGCACTGCGAGTCTTTTGGGCCATCCTTCGGGGATTCTAGCCGGTGCATCTACCATGCGGGTGGCACAAGGAGCTAGAGCAACGGCCCGGCTGGGGCCAGTGACAGGCCTAAGCAAGAGAGATGTCATGATAGCGGTTCCTGAGGGGGTGGTTGCTAGTCGTCTTGGTACTGAGCTGTGTGTAAGCCAGAGTGTTCCACGGGCAAGGGAATAAGATGGGTAAATAATCGGGGAATGGGAACGGGGCTGATGTCTGGCTATTGTGTAAGACAAGAGGTGAATGAGAGTTGATGTCAAAGATGATGGATAATGCGGATTGCAGTAGGTGTGGATCGGGTATAAGAGAAAGATGAATGAGAAGAGATTGAGGAATGGATCTGAAGGAGCGAAGAGCCAGTTTAAATGTCTTGCATGGATTTGATGAGCAGGAAGGAGAAAAAGTAACGTTGGTAACTATCGTGGCAGTGACGTTGGAGGCGTTTGTTGTTCGAAACTCCTCGGAAGGAAAGCGCAACTTACAGTCGAAACAGATGTGAAGTTACGTGAACGGTTTAGATGGTGAGAAGGAGCCCAGGAGGTTTACAGACAGATGGATAGGTAGGTAGATGAGAGAGTGATGGTATACAATGAAGGGAAGGAAGTATCGACAGATAGTGCCGTATAAGTAGTTTGGGAAGGACGGCAGATGTGTGTCAACCGAAATCCGAAATGGCCTCGTGATGTACAATGCTGGGACGAGCTCAAGGTTGAGGTGGATATGGAAGATCTAACGAACGTTTAGACTAGTAGTGGATGCTAGTTTATTATAGCTTTTCTGGAGTACATGGAGAACACAAATGGCCCTTGCTACGGAGTGTACCAAAGATCTCAGCCAAGCCTGACGCTGCTCATAATGAAAGGATACGATACGATAACGGCTACTTGCAACCTCCTCCCTCTTTCCTTTGTTTCCGTTAATTTGGGTTTCGGAAACAACCTAGGACAAGGACAAGAGAATTCTCGTTGAGCAGGAAGAATTTCTTCTTTGTTTCCCGGTCCCGGAGGGTTTCGTATGTATGTTCCCATGTCAGACTCAACGCCCAGTAACAACTACCTCAGATAAACGAACAGGGATTTGTTGAGATGCTTTGGACTGGGTACTCCGTACCTGCTTGGACGTAGATCGGCTGCATGCCTACCCGTGCTTGTGGAAGGTTGCAGATTACGCCGGGAGACATGGGTTTGAGAACCAACAGGCGGGTAACAGCTTGGATACCATGGGTTGGCTGAACAAGGTGCTCGGTATTTCCAGAAAGATACTACCTGGGGTACATCATGGTACCCCTGGAACGACCGTCTACCTGGTACTCATAGTCTAGATGCTATAGGTAGCAGATACCTGGGTAACATTACCTGTCAAGTTACCTCATGAACGGGAAATGGCAGGAGGAAACGAAGCAAACAAAAGAAAGAAAGAAAAAACGCAATACCGCTGGTTCCGTTGCAGCTTTTGTGACACCTTCGCTTGTAACTGGTCGTTCAAAGGCCTGGGTAGCTACATTGACTCTACGTAGTCAACCTTGATGAATAAGTACGTGCGCTAAGCACAGTACAAGGGGAATCGATGATCGTGTGAACCAAGAAGCAGGAGGCGAGATGAGACGAGATGAAATTAGATGGGACGAGAACACTGTAACCAAAGAGCGGGTTATCTCTTACCTCGAGAAAACGGTCAAAAACTCCCCCTTCGATGGGTCAGAAAAGAGGGAAAGAAAGCGAGAAAAAGAAAAGAAAAGTACCTGGGAAAATAGGAGTTTGTAGTTGGGCTCCGCACTAGTATGGGTTGTTTCTGAGTTGAAGTTTAGAAAGAAAAAAAAAACGAAGAAAAAGCAAACATACATTACACCAAGCTAATAGAATCAACGAACGAACAAACGATGTACAGTGCAGTCCTAGGTAGCACGGGGGAGCGCTCAGGGCGTGATGGTCCGGTTCGTGTTACCGCTCCCTTGCAAGCCTACGACACTAGACTATGTCATCCAGGAACGCGTAAATAGTCGACTTTGTTTAATTTTAGTTGCCTCTAGAAAGTTGTTCTCTCAGCTGTCTAAGGTCCGCACTGGCGCCCTGAGCTAGTCTTCAGGCTACTAATCCGTGGCTACCTGACCTTTTCGTCAGCCTGCCAGTGCACTTCGTAATATCCGAAGTCTACAACAAGACTCGGCAGTCAATAAACCGATAATCCTCTAGACGTGTAGTCGAACTTACGTAGTCTGTTCTCTCAACGTCATTGGTTGGGGGGGAACTATGTGCCGCCACCCGCTTAGCCTTGGTGTCTCGGGCCCTAGCAGCCATTCCCCGTACCAAACAATCAGCTAACCAACCCGACGAACGAACGCATGGGCATCCATCCAGCTCAGCCCAAACGTCAGGCCAGGCAGAACAAGGCAAGGTGAGGCAAGGCAAGGGATAACTATGCAATGCAGTTATGCGCATTTCACTAGAATTCTTCGTCTCCTTTCTTCTTACCCATTGAATCAATTTCTTTCAATTTCCCTGTTCGTTAGACAATCTCCCCTCCCCTCCCTCCATCTCTCATTTCTCATTTCTTGCTTCCCGAGCCGATCGGTACACAACACCAACAGAACATCGTGCTACACCAACAAACATCCCGGCTTGACCTTGACCTTGGCAGACCGAGACCAACAAAACCACACTAGAACAAAGCATATTACAATGTTCGTGGCTCTGACTGTGGTCCGGATTCCTCCCAGCTGCCGCCGACCAGGCCCGGCCCGTCCGGCATGAGTCCCGTCACGCCCAATCCCCAGGCAGCTTGGACATATAATATAAACCTTCAATCCGCCTCGTGTTTACGTGCAACACTGCACAAGCCGTCCGTCCGTCAAAACGCAACCACCCGTCATCGCTCGACGCTCGGTCAGTAACCCTCGCCTCTTTCTGTAGGGGACCGAGCACGCACCTTGCTCTCGAACTATCTCCCTCTTCACAGCGTCACCTCCTTTCCGACCCATATTGTATCTTGTTACGCGCGATGTGTTGCGTTGCGTTACAACGCCGCCTATGAGCCTTTCCGTCACTTCCGCTGGTCGGTCGCCCGTCTCTCCGATAACGCAAGATGGTCCATGTACCGGGCCGTCTGGTAACACCTGAACAAGAATGATTGATCTTTTGGCTATCTTCATTCCCCCAAACAGTCCATCCAATCCAGTCACGTCCCAAAATTACCAAACCAGTTCAGTTCTTTCTCTATACCTTCACCCACCATTGACCGCCTTTTAATAACCAAGCCATACCGAAGATTCCGCCAAAGGAACCCCATTATCGTTATCATCATTGTCGTTACCGGCCGTGATTCGTCTTCTCCCCCGCTATATTCCCTGCCCTCTTCAACATGTGTACAGTCTCACTTCCCATACCTTCGCTGCAAGTACAGCATTTACAAGCATCATGCAAGATCACAATACCTCCTGCAGGTGGACAGCCCAGAACGAAAAAGAGAGAGAAGAACAAAGAAAGAACAAAAAACACTACAAGTTCCCTGTCGATCAAACACCCTGTCATATCGTTGCTCGAGGCTGCCAGTTGGTTTCAAACAGCTGGCTGACGAAGAAGTAATCATGCTCGTACACAGCTGCCTCACGAAGTTTCTCCCATGGCGTCGCTGAACCGCAAAGTTAGCAAATTATCCTCACAGAAACAAAACAGACGAGATCATCAAGTCAGCACTTGGTGGGCATACCATATTTTCTGGCCATGGTGCTTGTGTCGTGCACAAACTTGATCTTCTCCTCATCAAGGCCTGCGAGGGTTCGCAGATCTTGGTCTTTGCAACCTTCAGAAAATGGGTAAATACCCTTGTTGCAGTAGTGAAAATGCGCAAGTAGAATGTTGGCTCCTTCACATATTCAATCAGCGAGTGCTACAGCAGGACAGAGAGTGGCGTCATACCTAGATGATATTCTTTGACCTTTTCTTCACGCGCAAAACGCCGCTACGAGTACACCCATGATCAGCAACTCTCGCTCTTCTGATACATACCAATTGTATTTTGCTCGAGTCTCTTACCTTCATACCGTGCTTCTTTGCATACCCAGCGTCGTGCGCTGTGATGAGAGCTGTGTTGTGCAGGAGGATGAAGATAACAAGGTATGTAACCAGCCAAGTGCTTTGCTTGTTCTTCGACATCATCTTCTGCAATTTATCTAGCAGCTCTCTTCGCAATCTGGTCTGGATGTGATGGATCAGAATAAGATCCATCTGGGCTCCAAGAACTGGCGGAAGGGGAATGCGGCCGTGATTTGGATTAGTCGCGTCAAGGATATTCGCCTTCATACCCAACGTCTCTTGCCCAACAATGAAGCTCGACCTGGTTGTCAAACGGATTGACATCCATAGCAACAGAGTCTGATGGAGCAGATCAGCGCACTCGGGCGGCGTGGATGGGTCCTTGAAAATCTTCCATGCACGCAGGTAAGTTCGAAATAGGAGGCCATCAGGTGATCCAAGCAGCTTGGTGAAAGCGTCCTGCATGGTGCTCTCGATGTGGTTCAGGTACTCAGATTTTACTTCCTCGAGGTTCACCATTGCATACGGAGGGATTGTCACCGACTTCTTGACTCCCTGGTAATCCCATGTGCGCTCCAACTTGTCGCCAGCCTGGGGAATGAACCGTTGAACCTTGACTTTGACGCACTTGTTCGACAGCCCCCCAGAGAGATAAATAGTTCTCGGCTCTTCAGTCGCCCAACTCTGTATTGGATCCGAAATATTGTTGGTCCATCTTCGCGTCCATTCATATCCAGGAACTTGACCAGGCTTGAAAAGTCGGATATCCGTGATCTTGTATCTGAGACACGGAAAGCGCCCTGCCCTTGAGTTGGAGACCTTTTTGCAGGTCAAGCATGGCCCCCCCTCCTCCTCTGGGTTGTTTTCACACTGCACCATGTGGTCAGTAATTTCTCTCATGGCCCAGCTCATGATGGCAAAAGCATCAGCTTTTGCAAACACAACGCGGTTGAGACTGCATCACTTACGCGTATTCTTTGCATCCTGCATCTGATGCATGAACCGATCTTTCGGGTTTGTGCAGTTTGTTCACGGAGATTAGGATCTTTGAATGGGCCTCGCTTTCCTCCTCGTTGGTTGGGAAGTAAGATCTCAAAGTTGGGATGCTGATCAACAAGGGACCAGCCGTTCTGCACTGTCTCTTCACCGTTCTGTCCGTTGACAAGCATGCCATATTGGGAAACGCTATCGGTAGGGACAAGACCGTGGTGAGTGAGGGCGGTCGTGTCAATAAGATTCGGGTCAGAGCTATATTCAACTTGGGAAAAGTTCTTGGACAATAGGTGTTGATTGCTCATCATTACTGGAGTCTCCAGCGGTGCTTCATCTTTGAAGGTTTGTCCAGGGTAGAAATCCCCTCCTGGTAAAAGAGCTTGCTGAGTTGGGCCAGTGTCACTCATCAAAGGCTCAGCTAATGTTGTTTGGTCAGGAATAAGAGGGAAAGTGACAAGAGGCGCAACATTCAGTTCGGGCTGTTGATAGTGATAGCTTGGCTGTTGCCCAGTACTCAGAACAGTATTATCATACGCCTCAGAAGATGGCATCGTCATAGATGGTTGCTTTTCTGCTACATATGGCGCATCTGGACTCGATACCACAGGCGCAGCACTTGACAGCTGTTGGTAGCCTGTCGTGTTGGTGTAAGTAATGGTTTAGAGTGCATCACGGCGTGCCAAAGATGAGTCGGGATGAGAGAACGAAAACACGTACCGTCTGATTGTCTTGAATCCCAGCCGCAACAAGGGCAGAGAAACAAGGTGAGGTCCGCCATGCGTCTAGCTAGTGGTGAAGTTGAAGACGACATGGAAGTTTGAGCACACCCGTCCCAACCTGACGGGGTTCCATACTGGTCATGGCGCGTGTCGTAAGGATTTGATACTGGAAGCTTCATCAGAGGTCCCTGGGACGAGGTTGATCCATGCTCAGGCGCCATTGGGATCGACGGGTCGACTCTTCTTCTCTTCCTACAATGCGCTTGATCAAGTAGTTGGTGTACCTGATAACCGGAAGCTAATCCATAGAAGCTTGCAATTTGATCAAGGCTTTGGTGAATATCATATGGTAAGATATTGTAGTTGGGATCCGTGAAAGATAATATAGAGGAGGAGGAAGAAGGATCGTCAACCCCTAGTTCGAGGAGAGGCCTCTTGTTTTTAGAAGAATAATGCGGATTCTATAGAAAAAATCAATTCACCGCACATTTGGGTATGATAGGAGGGGCCTGGGGCAAGATCAAGGAGAAGATGCTTGTCCGGGAGTCATGGCACAAGAGCCACGATGGGGCGGCGACAAGAGGGAACGGGGTGATTGGCAACAGCCGCAGGGGCCATCCAAAGAAACCGATGAGACGGGGAGTCGATGATATAACTCCATGCAGCTTGCCGCCAACCGGGGAAAGAAACTCTTACCATAATGGCTGCAGTGAGACAGGACAGGGTGTGGAACAAGACGGCCTAGTAGCAGCAGTAGCAAGAGCAGAACAAAAGTCAAGGTACCACCACGCGGGGATCAAAGTCGACGAAATACAGGCAATGACAAAGGAGAAACTAGCTTGCCCAGTTTGGACTTCGAAAACAGTGGTCAAAATCGAGCGACGCCGGGGTGGAAAGAGGGGGGAGTGTGGTGGTAGGCTAAGGTGCCACGAAAGCCATCACCGGAGCACTTGACGTTCGAACCCCCGTAGTGCGCCGAGTGGAGCGCCAGCGATGACCGGAGCCCAGACGACAACGACCGAGAGAAAGGCACCCAGACGGTCGGGAGAAGGGAATAATGCGATGAGGGAGGCGAAGAATCCGGGGAAGATAGGCGGAGAAAGGATAAGTAGGGGCCTATCGAATAAGCCCAATCAGATAGTTGAGGCTCCTTGTCCACGAACACAGGTTCGATAAGATATTGGTGTGCTGCTCGCCGCCGTACTGGAAAGCTTCAATGTGAGCACAGTAGGTACCACTGGAACAAGACGTGGAGCCTTGTCCACCCGGTTCACTTCTTTAGCAACAGGGCAGATTAGGTTGTCGTGGTACTGGTAACAGAACGTGGAGCTGGCAACTGGTAGTGCTGGTACTGGTGCTAGCACCGGACGGTGCGGTGCGTTGAGCAAACTCAGAATATGCCTGCGGCCGCGATCGTATGGATGACGACCGATGCGGGCTGCGGGCTGAGCAAGTCTGCGGCTGGCGGTGTGGTGGCTGTAGTGACTGGGCGTTGAGCGATTCAAGCAACGGCTCGACGGTCTGCTGGGAATGGCGATGATGAACGAGTCTGTGAGAGAGGAAAGTGGACTCGGTGAGGACGGCGTCTACATGGCCTCGTGCTGAGCAGTTTTTGACCGGTCTGAGGGGTACCATGGGCGTAGCAGGGGCCTTCTGATTGTAGTGCGCGAAGGCAGAGATTTTTTGGGATATTACCCGCCCTACCGGTTCAGTGTGCCTGGAGTTCCCGATCTGGTGTAGAATAGTCGAAACAACTCTGGCATGCGAGTGATTAAAACAAAAGCATTGTCGGCAGGTTGAAAGCTTTGCTGGGAAATCAGAAAGGGTGGTCTGACTTGCGCGTGGTCGTAGTGGACTTGATCTGCCTAATCAGTCGAATCTTCGAATCGGTCTATTGTTCCATGGCACGCATAGGTAGCCAAAGAGCCTGCTTGGTCATGACAACGGTTAATAATTCGTGCATTAGAATGCCCATGTGATTGACATGGGGCTGACCAATGTAGGTCATGGCTGCACAACCGCTCAGCTAGGATTGGATGTGCTATCCTCAAATTGCTTTTTCTCCTACAAGGTCTCGCAACGCCAGCCCGCCCGGGCATCGCACCCCAGGTAAGAGGTACATCATCAACTCCGCAATTTGGCAGAAGTTCTCAAAAGTACTTATCCTGACATGCCAAGCAGGTCCAAAGAAAGGATTTGTTTCGTCCATTTACCATTCCGAGACCAGCGTCAAGAATTCTGCGAGAGCAACTGCAGAGAGATGCATCCCAGTGTATAAAGAAAATGCAATGGCACCTCAGAAGATGACTACGGACAACCAGTCCTCTAGTCTTGCTTGCCAGCGTCCACTACTCCAAGATGCAGAGAATGCATCGTAAACCTACAAATCTCCAGATTTAGTTCCAATTCGTCTCAGCCCATTCTTTACCTATCAAGTGAACCAAGGCTGACGAGTGATGACAGATAGCGCGGTCAAATAACTCAAGTTGAGAACTGTGACTTGGGCGTTGTCAGGTTTCGACGACCATGTGATAAGACTTTTTGTGTGCTATCGTCACGCAAACGTTCTGGTTGGCACGAGAAAGAAACAGGGGCAGTGACCGGTGAGACTAAAAAATCACCACTGTTCACAGCCGGACATTGGACTTGGACATCGGACCGATCGACGTCGGTTTGGGTGCTGTTATCGTTGCGAGTTTCTTACGAAAGAGCTAGGTGTGTATAGGATGCTGGAGCTGGGCACACGCTAGCCGCACTAACGGCACGATGTGAGTTGCGGGCATGATGCCCTGCCCTGTCCTGCCCTGCCCTGCCGCCGGCCTTGCCAAAGGTTCTGCAGGAAAGTGTCGAGGTAGGTAATCAGTTGGTTGATGTGTTTTGCTTGCATCAAAATGCATGGGAGGAAATGAGTGGCGGTAGCTGCATATCTCCCTCATTGACGGGCTGGAAATGTTTTCTCTTCTCTCATGGAAATGCAGCGCTTCCAAAGAACACAGATGGGCGTTCCTGACGATATCAGCCTGTGACGCCGGTCTGGAAGATGGATGGCAAAGGATGCATGTTACAGAAGCAATCACTGGGCTTTCATCAGAATGGCAGGAGGTGTCGTGGTGATATCCCGTGATTGGAAGTTGGGTTCAAGTGGCGGTTGCGCCTTCCCTCAACGGATGTGTGGTGATTTTGCTTTGCGTTAGTACTGGTCCTCAACGGTCTACGGAGGGAAGCGGGAAGGTAGGTGGCTGTTGACTTGGCGTCCACTCGACACGGAAAGGGCCAAACACGACTTTCGTATCCAAACTTAGTACCCGCCGTACTAGTACTGCAGACCGAGGCAATCAGCAATCTCAAGTCTTGATCGGATCCAGTCTGCCAGTGACCAACCTCTCTGGGTCTTCTAGACTGCCTACTAATCCAAGCGCCAACCCAAAATACCTACCTACCTAAGCAAACCATTTCACCTTAGCGGATCTAGAAAAGAACATGGATGCCACATGGAAAGAACCCCTTCTCCTCCGCTAGCCTAGTCTCTATCCACCGACGGGTCTTCCCGTGCCCTAAGTCGAACCGATGTCTGTCGAATAGGCGCCAACGGATCTTCTCCATGAGCCTCTACGGTTATCCAGCCATGTAGCATGCGCGCTTCATGTAGGCAAGAAATGGCACCCCAAATCGAACCGGGTTTGTTTGTCGAATAGATGCTAATGGAGTTTCTCTCCGAGCTTTTACGCTTGCCCGACCATGTAACATGCACGTTTACTCATGTAGGTAAGAAATGGTTACATATGTAAGGTTACTTTGCTTGCCATGATGAATAGCCACAGCCTACCTACCTACCTACCTAGCCAAGTCGTTCGCCCAACCTCCTCTCCTCCTCGACCATGTAAGCGGCTGTCGACCACCTGTTTACCTGAGACATCCTGCTCCACACCGACCGGCAGCCATATACATCGTTTATGATTCCTCTCTCCTCAAGATATGGTAACGCAACCGCAATAGAATGAATAAGTGCGGCCAGTCGGGAGCCCCGCGGACTCGATCGTAGAGCATGCAAGTGTCAGCTTTGTGTACTACGAAAACCTCCCTCGGCCGATCGAAACGAAATGCAGTCTGTGGCCAGGGCAGTATTGAGTGATGCATGAACAATCGCTATCCGACGCGCCTCCCCCTCCCCCCCCCCCCCCCCCCCTGGATTTGGTGTCGGTTAGCACTGCCTTTTGTCAGAAATCAAAATATCGGGGCGCGGTTTGCTTCAAAGCATGCTTATTAGTGCAGATGACGTTTCTGATGTCCGGGATCCAAATGGCCGGTATTTTGGGAATGAGAGATGTGACTGCTCACCGGTCTGTCAGGAGCCCTTGTTACCAAAAGCTCGGTATTCCCCCACGCTGGCAATTGAGGGCCAGACGCCGGCATTCGTCTGTGGAAGCGAAGCAAATGGTATTCGTTGTGGAACTTACGATATTGACGACAATTCACGGCTCCCGGACCGTCTCAAGCGCCCAGCACGGGCTTTGGCTGGGCTGCCAGGGTACGCTATCTCGTCTAAACCTTAGGTAGTTGTCTTCGAGCTTTCAGATCTGCTGGGTGATATACTCAAAGCAGGCCTGTTCGCTTGAAGCCTAATGTCTTCCAACCAGTTGAGAGCATTCAAGTCACCAGCTCTACAATTTATGTTTGATGCATCAGCTCCTTTGCCTGGAGGCAGGTATGCGGACTTGTTTGGGTCAACGTCACAATGGGCTTGTTCCATCAATGCCACTCAACTCCTGCTCGCTCTAAAAGCTCGTTACAAAACCACTTCCCCACTTGATGTCTTTACAGTCCTCAGCTTGCATTCATTGTGGATTCTACACAACTTGACCAAGTCATCAGCTTGCTATAACATGCTCTTATTGTGCACCATCCCCAGTCCTGTATCTTGAATTGATTTCTTTTTAATTCGAGATAGCATTCAAGCAGCTTGTACGATGATATATTTATTTCGCTAGTCCACTCCAAAATCCGTCCATAATCCTTCAACGATTCACGCTGGCCGAGCATCAACATTCGCGACAGACAGCAATACAATTTGGACAAGACTGATACAGTACGATCCTCCGAGCCCGTTTACCGCGCCCAACCCTTGCGACATAAAATTCTACAGCTTCGCTTCTGAAAGCACAGTAGCAAGCGCTGGTGGAAACTCTATAACGAATATTAGTTGAACAACTCACATACCCTTGCCTCGGCTAATCCGGCATGACTGTCATCGCGCATCTACTTCTTCAAGACAGACAGAGCCTTGAATGGATGCACTTGATAAAAATCATCAATTCTTCTTGCGTCGACGAATCTTTGCTGCAGCCTTGATTGGCTCCATGACCCAGCTTTTGCGAAAGTCGTATGGGTCATCATCTTCAGAAGTGAACCAGACAACCTCATACCCCAAGACGTTGGGGTTATCTGGGAAAGCGAAAGAGGAAATCTTATCGCTATCTGCGTTACCGATATAAAAGGTGTTGGATTCCGAAATAATCACCCGATGTCCCTTTTTAAGCACTCCTTTGGTAACACCGTTGTGCCAGGTTTGGATAATCCAGTCCTTGGAGAGCTTTATACGCTTTTCCTCATCGGTGAGAGGGTCGTCCCATAGGATGATCGACTTGGTCGGGCACAGAGTTTGAAGCCAATTGAGAAAGTTGTTGAACAATTTGTTGTCGTCTTGAGTGTTCCACATATACGCGACTTCGTCGGCACCAAAATGATGGAGGGGAGACCCGAAGTATTTGTCAGTGGTGGAAACGAGATCAGCTACCAGGTTGTAGGTTTCTTGTCGTTGCGGTCTAATATCCAGTTGAGCATCTGGGTGTTTTAGGTCTACTTTGCCAACTACTAGATTCTTTTTCCATTTCCCCCTGTCACAATGTTATCAGCGCTAAACTCCGGAACAGGACTTGGAAGCGTACCAAATGTCGCTGTGACCAGGCATATCTGTCTCAGGATAAACAAGGATGCCCAGGCTTTGTGCTTGGGTGACCACCTTGTGAATGTCCTCAGGACTATAGAATTGCGAGGAGCCACTGTATTTTATACTCGCATTTGTTAACCCCCCGTCGGCAGGCCAGAGCATAGGGAAGCTTTCTGCATCATAGATATGCCAATGGAAGACATTGAAGTTGTACTGATGGAGGACGGCTAACAAACTGAGAATGGCTTTGACGGGGAAAAACTTTCGTCCCGTGTCGAGCATAAAGCCCCTATGAGGATAAAGAGTGCTGTTCATCTCCTAGCAAGTACGATGCTTGGCGGTGCTTGGCAGAGGTGGTAGTGAAGGTGGGGGCGAGGTAAGGAGGAAAGAAGTTAGAGGTGAGGCTTCAGGTCACAGCTCAATATGTAGAACAAAACGCCAACGTGGAGGCCTTCGACCATTCCGTTTCTGGGTAAATATTGTACTAACGTAAAGGAATGGTGAAATATCCTGATTATCCCGGTTCCGGCTTTACTAAATTTGCTACTAATCATTTCCAGTTAAGGCTGATCATACCGTCCAACGCTTTAGGTGATTACGGATACCTGGTACCTGTCTGGGCTGGCTCTGTATCAGACTAGAGTTTGATGGTGTGTTGGGATTCCTAAAGTCTAATATCGACTTACACATGGATGCTTTTTTTGATATATCGAGGCGGGCGGACGGACGGACGGGTGCATCATTATAAGGCAGCCTGCCTTTGAAAGGTGGAGCCTTAAGGAAGCCTACGTCAAGCGCGAAACTGAGTTGATAAAAATGGATCATAGCAGTAGGCAATCGACATCGCGAAGGAGCTGTCGATGTTGCTTGTCCTTCCTCCACCAGAGGAACGAGTTTGTGATCCGTCACCGTCACCGCCGCTGTCGTCGTTGCCGTCATGTTCGGTCTCACAGAGCAGCCAACAGGCAGGCTCCTATCTACGATCACATGATCGTCAGAAGCACGGTTAATCGCTAATCTGCATTGCCATCCATGTCGGGGTCTGATATTGTCACACAGCAACGACCGTCTTCTCTCTCAGCATCATTTTTCATCAGTGACGCGCTCACATCTTCGCTCAGTGGAATTTCATCGCGAAGCAACTCACGACTCGTTTTGAATCGGCCTCCGCTACTTTGCCTATAGCTCAACAATCCTTTACCAACAACCGTTTGGCCAGTCCCCTTGCATCCGGGATTGAAACCCCTCATCTGCGAACCGACTGTTCATGTCGGGCAGCATCCAAGACATTGTGCACTGCTTATTGCCTCTTTGGTGTACAACACTGCGGTCCGTTTACTTCGAGCTGTATCCTACTGGTTTTCTGCGTCAAGCACGACGCCTGCCCAGATCATGGAGTTGAGCCAGGAATCTGTTCATGATGTTATCCACCCCACTGCAGCTTACTCAGATCTTCCACCGAATCATGGTGTGGAATCTGTGATGCGGGACGATCAGCCAGTTGACTGGCAAGACTCGGTCTTGAATCCAAAGAATCGCATTGACAGTCTCAGCCCGCTGGGGCGGCCTCACTGGAGGATCGATGGCTGCACTGCCTTTGGAAGCCAGTTCTACGCCGTGCCTCTTTTTATCGATTCTATGCCCCCGTTACGGGTGGATGTTTTTATCCCCGAGCCTTCGAAACTCTCGCCTGAACTTCGACACGCTCTTGACGTTGATGTGGCATTTCATACCACGAGTGCGAGGCGTATTGCGAACCTCGGCATCACTCAGCATGTACTCCGCATCTTGCAATATTGGACATCGTGCCAAGAGGATCCTGTTGGCATCTTCAAAATGATTCCTTATGGCTCCAGAATTGTGCTCAAAAACATGCCCAAGAATGTCGCTGATGCGGAGATCACTATCGCCCCAACTCATTATCTTGAACGTCAGCTTTGGTCTGTATCTTCGCTTCAGGCTGCCTGGGGGAGTGATGTCGAGCTGCCTCCCACGGTCGACCTCGATAACGTGGTATACGTCTCACAGCTGCACGATAGTGTATGCCTTGTGGAGATCGAAGGCAAGACGTGGATTTTCAAGGCCCTCACCAGTTACACCAAGTACCTTTATCACGAGTTAAGGCAGCTTCTCACCATCCCACAACACCCGAACATTGTTTCTCGGCCAGTCCACCTTGTCACGAAACAGTGTGGCTTTGGTGGGAAAGTGGCTGTTGTCGGGTTCACGCTTGAGTACCATATACATGGCAGTCTACGCGATCTGATCCCGTTTCTCAAGCTTCACGGCATGGTGTCGTTGGCCGATGAGACCAAATGGTCCATTCAACTCGCATCGGCACTGGTGCACCTTCGTGCGACTACTGATGTGTTTTACCCCGATCTAAGACTAGACAACATCGTGCTTTCAGCTTCTCGGGACGCCATAATGGTTGACTTTGAGCAGCGCGGTGTCTGGTGTGAGTTTGCCGCCCCTGAGGTCAACGCCCTCGAATATGTGAGACTTCTTGCAATCGATGAAGAGATTCCTGCAGAAGTCAGCGAAAAGTACTCGAACCTCTTGTCCGAAATGCTTCCAGACTGGGAGGCGATGGGTGACAGGGAGGAGTACAAATGGCCTTCTCAAGGCTACAACGTGCCATGGTCTTGCCTGACTCCAAAGGAACAGGAGGCATGCGAGGTGTATATGCTTGGCCGAGTACTGTGGTGTATCTTTGAAGGGAATAGCGCTCCCCAAAGAGCTGCAGTCTGGCTGTCATACAGATGGGAGCCGCTGGTCGAGTTTCCAGGATACACGAAAACTCCTGGAGCCATGCAGCGGCTGATCAACAAGTGCACGCGTGGAAGGCGGTCTGGTCTTAGTAGGTGGATCGTCAGGGAAAGGAACCAACTCGTGCTCCGCGAACTTGAGAAAACGGGGCTCTCCACCCCTGAAGATGTACAACAGACTGCGAAGACCTGGTGGTCGGCAGAGATTGACGCATCAGAGGAGTGGCTGAGACAGAGAATCGAAGGTATGAAGAGGGGTGACTGGAAAGAGAATTTCTACGACCGACCGAGTCTGAAGGAGGTTCTTGCGGAACTCGAGGCTTTTCGTGACGAATCTGGATTCAAGTTTTGACAGGGTTTAGCTGCAATCGGGGTTTCTCATTCCACTGAAAGCCGGCTGAAGAGTTTGTGTAGGCCACAAGATTGGTCGAAAGAGGCTTCTACCAAACTTAAGCAGTCTACAAATATGATTTAGTCAAGTTATCACTTTGTTTGTTTCACGGCAGTTTCCATAGCACGTATTATTCTTCGCCAAAGAGCATCGCTTAGTACATTAATATCCACTCATTCCATTGTCCTCATCTAGTCCTCCTTGTCTTCCTGCCACCCATTTGCGCCTGACCAGATCGCTTCAACCCAGAACCCGTGCTCGATGTTCTTAGTCGCCTTAGCATTGCCCTGAATCGCTGTACATAACCTGCAGGTGCACCATATATCTCAATCTTGTCGAGAATTTCTTCGAGATTGTGCAAAAACTGACTCGCAGCCTCTGGGATCAGATTCAGGACGTTGAGGATGAAATCCTGGTCGCGGTCGCCAATAAGACGTAGGTAAAGATTGCGATCGATGCGGGCCACTGTCCCAGAGCCTTCGTCTTTGTTATGAGACACCACCGAGCTCAAGATGTGCACGAGACTGCGAGCTGCAGACAAAGCCTCATGTGTAGAAAGGGGCTTTTCCCGTGTGTATATCTCGTGCCGCATGCGACGAACGCAGCCAATGATATGAGAAGCTGCCCAAGGAACATCGTGAGGAGTTTCGATGTCCGAGGAAGGAGTTTCAGTGTCGAGATCTCGCAATACGCGATCAATGCGTTGTGTGAGTTTATGAAACGGATCTTTGATCAAATCTTGTGAGCGTGAGATGGAGCGGAAGTAGTGGAAGAAATGGTGGTTGTCCAGAAGCATGCGAAAGATGGTTTGTTCGAGATCATGCCGCTTGATGATGTTCTTTCCCAGAGATACCCGATCGAAGATGTCGGAACGAAACTGTTTTGGGTCCATATCGTAGACTGAGGAGAGTATTTCCCGAGCTTCTTGGGCCCGGAAAGTATCTGGTTCGTTGTCGTACTCTGAGTCTGGAGTGACAAGGTGAGAGTGAAGCCCTTCCGCAAGCACATCGAGATGATACTTGGAGATGTTCTGGAAAGGATCCCCAATCGCCTCGGCGTATCCTTGTGAGTTCATATTGAGAGGTTTGCTGATGTCTTCGTCATACAAGGTCTGTTTGACGATCTGATCTAGGAGCCACAGGGTATGCCGGCAGGGCTGTTCAATATCTGAACACGAGCAACTCATGTTTGAA
This sequence comes from Fusarium graminearum PH-1, assembly GCF_000240135.3. Classification (NCBI taxonomy): domain Eukaryota; kingdom Fungi; phylum Ascomycota; class Sordariomycetes; order Hypocreales; family Nectriaceae; genus Fusarium; species Fusarium graminearum. The sequence goes on from NC_026474.1 coordinate 1,682,911, forward strand.
GTCCCGTCTTCTGGAGCACGGATCCGGACTGAACGGGTGACAAGCTCTGTCATCTGAAACGCATAGGTGTTATCAATACGACGACACTTTTCCAAAACAATCCTTGGAGGTTCTCTGAAGGTTTCGCGGATGACGGATTGTGTGGTATCTGGGAGGTGGTCGACGAGGTATGTTAACTTTGTTGGAGATTGAATGGTGGAAGCTTCATTCTCGTCGCTATCGGAACTATCGTCGTCAAAATCAGAGCTATTTGAGTCTGTTTCCGATTCTGATGACGATGATTCATCGTGGTGAAGCTGTTCTGAGTCATGGGCGAAGGACTGTTGCCTTGCCTGAGAATAGGTTTCTGAAGACATACTCTGTAGAGATAGTCTGCTGAAATGAGATGAAGGAGAAGTCATTGGCTTAAGAAGAAGCTTCAATGTTGTGATGATCATTTTGAGGATATCAGAAGAGGTCTTGATAGAGTTTTATATCGTACAAAACGGCTGGAGCCTCGCAGCTAACTTGGGTCCTGCACTTGGACACTCAATAATAAAGATAGACCCTGGCTGCGGCCACACATGGTCAGTGATGAGCCTCACGGCCGGGACGAGCGATATAGGAGGGGCCCAAGGCATCATAGCTAATGTGAGGCAGGTACAAGAATATTTCGAAGATCAAAAACAAAATCGCAGATATCCTGACTGGGATGATGGGTTGCCATGAGGTCCCCCCAGCTGTGTGGCTGTGAGATTCAATGCGGTATGTATGGTGCATTTCATAGCAGTCATACCCACTTGACAGGTAAGTAGAATATGGGGTTGGAGGATCTACGGAGTCCCCTTTGTTACTCCGTACATGAATGAAACTGCAGTTTATTAGTGTTTCTCGGGTATTTTGGTGAATGATGATCGCAATGATTCTCCCGTTCAAGATATCCCCACAGGTATAGAGGGAGTGCTGGAAGCAATTACTAGCCTTCAATCTCGAGATAAAGATTCAGCAACTGATTGACTCTACAGTCCCAGCAAAATCAGGCTAAATTGTTTTAGTAGAACATTCATGTTGGTTCAGTTTATTCAGATCAAAGCCTACTATCCACACAGCCACACGCCCACCGTCTGGCGGCTAATAGAGCCACTCACAGGTAACCACGGCTGATACCACGCGACCCCATGAACGGCCCGGCATGGATGAGCCATAGATTGTAGACTACCCAACTAAAATCGCCTGTAGTATTTCTACTACTTGGCCTCGGCTGATGCGGCCGGGGAAACAAACCGTTTGCGGGAACCTATTCTATAATATCTGTCGTCTGGCAAGGCATTTTCTAAGCGACACACTCAACCTCGAGAGCTCAGCTTGACTGATAATGATGATGAAGGAGAAGGCTGAGGCTGTAATATGCGGTCTGTCTGTCTTTGAGCGGCCGTGTCTATGTTTGTTTGTCGATGATGCGATGTTTGCTAGGGACTAACTTGTGACGATGGGAATCTGGAATAGCGACATCGGTCGTTGACCATGGTCGTGCTGAGCAAGGCTGTATCAGTGTCATACCGAGTCCAAGTTATGTGTCTCTTGTGATGCTGATACATGGGTTGATAACGTAGTAGAGCCGTATAATTATAGAAATCACATGTGTTGCCAATATAGAATGTTCATTATGTCCCCAGCATTTGTTTAGCACCAATGCCTCCCTCCATCTTGGCTATTGCATGCTGTTGGCCCTAAAGACAATATCGATCGATCCGATAAGTCGACTTACGGCACTTTTATGTATTATCCCTAACCGTGTGCCTGCCAGCAACCCATATGTTTGTTGGTGGTATTCTCCAAAACCGAGATATCAGGTCTTGGATATAAAACTGTGCCGGATTGCGGTGTTAGACCGATGCATCGAGGCGCAGAACACACTTCTATTGTGTCCGTGTTACTCATTACTTGACTACGGGAAGAAAACTGTACGCGATACAACGTGACGGGGCATGTTGTTGGTCCAACTGACGATGTAGTCATACATAGGAAGTGACATCCGACTGCCGCAAGAGTCTGACAGATACCTTTGGCCGTAAGGAGAACTAAAATTCTCAGTATCAAACTGTTTCTTGCATGTCGCGGAATCAAATTGACTTCATTCTAGGTTGCTATGCTTATCGGTTCCCCTCTCCAATGACATTATCAGATTTCTTAGCATGCTATGCGCAACGTCAAAGCCCAAAGGAAAGTGGAAAGTCAGAGTCTTGATATACATCACACATCTGTATGGTCTGTTGCCCATCAAAGCAGACGGCAAAGGTGAACGAGGGGGGTTGGCTTCTCGTGGCCAAGACTTCCGGGTAGAAAGTAAAAAATAACAAACAAACAGAAAACGCAATAAAAGCTATCCACAGGCAGCAACGTCATCAAAGCCTATCCCAGGCTCTATGTTTAAAAAAGCAGTTTGTGACTGGTCGTATCGCCACGTGCTGAATCAACCTTGAATTTCCCCAGTGCACCTAATTCCGAAAACCGTAAAAGGAGGTGTTTGCGTGTCAAGCGAGTCCGAACCAATGATAAACCACCTCAGAGCTGATGCGTGTATTGGGCTCCTGCTCTAGAGCCCCCTCCAAAAAGCGATGTGATAAGAGTGTTGATACATCATGCACAGGTCAGTGCAGGTCGAAGTCCGTCGTCAAAGCGGACGACTCGGGGGGATGCGTGGCTCTTGGTGGCTGCTCTCTTGGTCGGGGTTCGGCCTTTTCGGAGGATCGTCTTCGGATCGGGCGACGGAGATTTAGGAGAAGACGAAGACCGGCCTGCAGACGAGGAAGTCGACTTCCTAGGCAGGCTATCCACAGACCGGTCGGATTGTCAATCGATACCATGCTGCTGCTTGAGCTGAGCTAAAGATTCGCGGCGGGCTTCGAGGTCCTCTTTTGACTTGGCCATCTTGTCGGGCTGGTGGTATAGAACTGGAGAATCAGGTTAGTACAAATCTAGATCGGACATGGCGTCTTGCCCCCTGTTGATGTGATGCAAAAGCATCAGCCGGGGCAGACAAGGACGACATACCAACGAGGTATCGATTTTGGAAGTTGAAGCCGTTGAGCTTATCGCAGGCCTGCTTCGCGTCGGTTACGTCTTCATAGACAACGAATGCGGTTCCCTTGGTGTTGTTGGCGATACCCTGTCGAACCTGGCTGCACAGACCGTCAGTATAAAATTCGTCAAGCGCATCTCGACATGATGTGCAAATATCGTCCTCGTTGAGTAATCGTCGAGTGTCGGGGCAGGTGCATACCGAATAGGGCCGAATTTTCCAAAGAGATCGAACAACTCTTCTGGAGTGACGTTGTAACTATCGGTTTCAATTAGTCTGGAACCGGGCGCAAATCTCGATGGCTGATCCTGGCATACCTCAAGTTCTTTACGAACAGAGCTCTGCAGAAAAGTTAGCAAAATGCATTGATATATGTGTCCTCGAAAGGTCAATCTAGTTCAGTCCAGGAAATGCGACGAGCCATGAATAGGGCGCAAGACTTTGAAATTGATTCGCGGCAGTTTATACTTTGCGTAGAGTACAAGTATTGCACGAGCGGATGCGTGTAAGTAGCAGCGACTTACCGATTGACTTCTGGGGCTAATTTACCGCCGCGACTACTCATCTCTTGGATGATGTTCGATGTTGTTGATATTGGTTCAGTAGGAACGGAGAGGGCGCGGTGGGCGGTATTACGGGACGGAGAGAGAGATAGAATTGAGCGGAGCGGAGACGGGAGGACGGCAACGACCTGGAAGGCGAGATCTGTGCACGTGACCTTGCAGTTGGACCACATCTCGGGAAGAGTAAGGGTATGATTGGTCAGGGGAAGCTGGCGTGATCTAAGGCGGATGGGCGGACAGCAACGGACAGCGTCACTTGACAAATGTGGCACTGTATTAACGTTCGCTAATAATGGTGGGTGAAGAGAAGAGACAACGAGTGTTGATTGCATTGGAGATGATTGCTGTTTGTATATAATTTGCTGGCATTATTGCGACTTTACGCATTTGCACACTGACTATCAAATACATCCTGTTTCTCTCTCCGGCACGCGACCAACCAGGCACTTCTATCCCGTCACCGCATCTGTTTGCACTCAAGTCAGGCTGAAGAGTACAGCCTACAGAGCAATCTGGGGCTACATGAGGCTTACTGTGGTCAAGCAAGCCAAGGTAGATAAGACTGGGCACTATGCAAGTGTACCACGAGCCGTGGAGTCGCGTACCCGCTGATAGAGAAACTGACGGCACTTTCAAGCCGAGGCCTTGACACAGTTGGTAGGCTTGAGGAAGAGGCCCTGCAGAGGTTGGCTTCTAGCGTCTTTGCGCACTTCAGGTATCACTGCAGCAGCACACAACCCGGTCACTCGGACACGTGGAGGGTGAGTTTTCAGGGATCAAATCAACAAAAACGTCAGTCAACAAAGGGTCCAGGTTAACTAAATGCGCAATCGCATGAATGCTGATACCTTGGGCACGATTCATTAGGCAATTTTAACTACTTAGGTAAATACATAGGCAAGTGCTCAGTAAGTGGATGGGCTTCACAATTCTTCCCCCTTCATTCACTATCAAACAATCATGAACTTTTTGCTGTTTGCAAACCGCTTCATCCTCTGAATCTCGGTTCACCCGTCCGTCAATTTTGTTCTCGTAACTAGGACCCATTGGTCATTCTCCACAACCGCCCCGGTTCGTCAATTACTGACTCGGCGATTGCGGACAAGGACTCACAATGAGTCTTTGGAAAAAGCCGAACCGATAATGCGAAAAGTAGCAAATATGGTAGACAGTTGATACGTAAAATTGCCTTTTTAGTTGTGCCAACCACCAAAGTAGACAGTTGATACACTGTAGGATTGTCAAAACCTAAGCGAAATAGGTCTCAGTTCAGCACTGAAGAATAGGTTCTCAGGGGACCTATGTACGGCAAAGTTGGTAGGCAGCTTTCCCATGCCTATCACTCTAGGCAGAGCTTGGACGGAACTGCCGTGAAGTGAGAGCGTGAATTTCAACTATAGCATGAGCTTTACCAACTTGAGCTCGCCTAACATTATTCCCTTCTGCTTGGTTTCACATACTCACGGGAGTGCCAACTTATCATCATCATGGTATTGAACCATGCTATTCATCCACCCTAGACATTTTCAACCATTTCTCAACATCACCTAACGACCCTCCGACAACGGCTTGTACTCGAGTGAAAGATACCAATCTCATGGACTCACGAGGCGTAGTCTGATCGGCATGACTGTCTCCACAATGTCGCGCTTCGGTCACGACGTCCTCTCCGTATTTGATGTCGCTTCAAGTGACCAGGATTTCCTCGCCGACGTCATCGAATTCAGTCGGACCCAAGCAACAGCCGAGCTTGAGAAGCTTCGCCAGGAAAGTTTGTTGGCAGGCGCTCAAGATTGGCATTATCTTATGCAATGCGCCATCTCTATGCGACGAACTTGCCGATACGATAGATACAGCACAGAAGCGCAAGATGTTCTCGCATATGTGCGGTGCGCACTGGACGGACGGGTTCCTCCGTCAGACTCGGGCTCAGGCTCGGAGCCATGGAATATGACCGATAGGCTTATCGCCCGAGCAAAAGAGCTTGAGGGCGACCCCGAGATCCTACCACCACAACTCCCCGGAAATATCGACAACCAACAGCTCTTGCAGCGGCCTAGACCGGAGGCTTTCTCAAACACAAGGAATATCTTCAAAACCTCACCTTACTGGTCTGACCAACCTCAAAAGAAGGTTCCAAATGAGAGCCGCAAGTGGAGTCTTACACCCTATTCGACTTTTGGATTATCGCAAATACAGACCCCGTTAGAAGCACAAAATGATCCTTTTCAAGACCCAAGTCTTGGTGGCCTCACTGTTGAGCAGGGTTCCCCGCAAGAAATCACCATGAGCGATAAGGATAACACCACAAGCGTCAAGGCCAACAGTGTCATCTCACCCTACTTTACAGACGCCTCGTTTTCTGCTGTAAAGACGTTAGTGGTGCAAAAGCGACCGCCGCGGGGGACAGTGCCTTCTGTCCCTTTCGCGCCCCTCACATCACCAGATTTTGGCCTCGTTCAGGAGAAAGTTGCACGTGAGCCATTCTGGTTATTGATTGCTGTGTCGTTCCTTATAAAGACCAAGGGTATACACGCTGTTCCCCTGTTCTTTAAGTTCAAACAGCGATTTCCCACTCCAGTTGATGTCGCTTATGAGTCGAATACGAAGCCAATTGTTGAAATGATACGTCACCTTGGACTTGCAAACCACCGTGTGGCTTTGATACAAAAATATGCTCGAGGATTCTTGGATGATCCGCCAGCTGCTGGGAAACTGTTCAGGGTGAAAAAGTATGATTGTAGGGATGTTGAATTTCCATCTGCGTCTCGAGACTGTGTATCGTCCCAAGATAAAGGCGACAATCAAGATTTGGAAGCCTGGGAGATTGGACATCTCACACAAGGCAAGTATGCAATAGACAGTTGGCGCATCTTTTGTCGAGACGAGTTACTCGGCCGAGCAAAAGACTGGAAGGGAAAGGGTAGAGAGCCTGAGTTTCAGCCCGAATGGATGAGGGTGAGACCTGATGATAAGGAACTCAGGGCATATTTGAGATGGATGTGGATGAAAGAGGGTTGGGAATGGGACCCGATCACAGGTGATCGTACTGTGTTGAGAGAAGAGATGCGTAATGCTGTTAATGAGGGAAGAGTTGAGTATGATGATAGAGGCGGGTTGAAGCTGAAGGATGGTCCAATTGATCCATCGCTGTAACAAAATTGATGGTTCAGGGAGTAGTTGTTCCGAAGCAAGAAGCCTACTGGTTTATACTTTAGGAGTATTCACTGTACGAGCAAATACGATAGACCTGTTTGGAATATAGTCCAAGATGGTATAATGATTCTGAAAATAGAGATAGAAACCGAGAGTTTTAACTTGTTAGGCCCTACCTAGGCCTAGTTGTCCTGAGGAGGAAGCTAATGTGATGGCCTGCGCCACTGAGGTAGTGTCTATTGTAAGAGTTTCCATTCTTGGATCGCCTAGTTCCCGGCCCTAACCCAAGTGGTGATGGGGAGAAAGGGATGCCTGGGGCCCTGGTTAGAGGTTGAGCCTGCGTTTACTATGTGCCTTTGTACCTACCTACCTATCTCGTCTTTTGCTGATCTGACTGACTGGCCTCGGCTTGATGAAAGGTCGAGACTCGGAACATCTGCAGAGAATAACAAGGCTGTTAAGCAGATAATAGACCCCAAGGTACAGATTGGTACCCTGGACATGTAAATCCCCCTCGATTCGGCAGTAGTTACAGGTATCGGCACCTAGTAAGGCCCTGGCACAAATAGGAAGAAAGGGTGGGAGAGCTAAAAAGTGGGACGACACAAAGCTCCATCACGGGATCTCTAAAGGACACCGTTGTACAATCAGGGCCTCGCTACCTCTGTTACTGTACCTACCAGGTAGATCCTTTTCTTTACTCGTCTGAGGTCATCGTCTCCAATTGAATCACAAAGGACAGCTCGCCTCGACGCCTCGTTCTTGTCTGTCTCTCCTTGCCCTCTTTATCTTATCCTCGTTCTTTTTTTACTCCTCCTCTTATCTTGTCTAGGTCGTTTGTAGAGCTTCTCAATCACCGTTTGCTACCACCTATCGTCTTTTGGTCGAGTCCAATCAAACAAACGCCCTCTCGTTTCGGTTCAAACTCCCGAAAGCTTCACCAAACAGCTCGCCTGTTTGACGTCTCTACTCTTTTCTCATCCTCCTCACGACAGCCACTCATCGGCGACGTCTTCTCCTCAACATTGTCGTGCTTTCTCATCTTCATCATCTAGTCAGCAGGTCTGCACGTGAAACAAGCTTCCTTCGAAACCGAACCTCAGCGCTACAGCAATGTCCAACCGATTCAACTCTGGCTACGGCCTCGGTGGCCCCGCGCCCTACGGCGGATCCCAGGCTGCTGAACCTCAGCAGGGTGAGGGCTTTCTCGAGCAAATTCGACCCTATACCAGCAAGATTGAGGATGCGCTCGACACCATCAGCGAGCCTGTGAAGCCGTGAGTCGAGCGACGTTCTTTGCAAGCGCGTTTGGAGCTCTGAGAGCTGACCTTTGTCCTTGTTGACAGCTATCTCCCTGCCATTGGCCGTTTCCTGATCGTTGTTACCTTCTTTGAAGACGCTCTCCGTATCGTCACTCAATGGTCCGATCAGCTTCTTTACCTGAAGGACTACCGCCACAGTAAGATGCGCCTCTGTCCCGCGAAGCGGGAAAGGCTGGTCAGGGAGTTCTAGCTAACATTTGACAGTTCCTTCCGGTATCACCCACCTGTTCCTCCTTGTCAACATCATTGCCATGTTCTCTTGCTCCACTCTGGTCATCATCCGAAAGCACTCCGACTACGCCGTCGCCGGTCTCATGGGCGTTGTCGTCACTCAGGCTCTTGGCTACGGTCTCATCTTCGATCTCAACTTCTTCCTCCGAAACCTGTCTGTCATCGGTGGCCTGGTCATGGTCCTGTCTGATTCGTGGGTTCGCAAGACTCAGGTCTTTGCAGGTCTTCCCCAGATCGACGAGAAGGATCGCAAGATGTACTTCCAGCTGGCTGGCCGTGTCCTCCTGATCTTCCTCTTCATCGGATTTGTCTTCAGTGGCGAGTGGTCGCTCTGGCGCGTCATTGTCTCGTCTCTTGGCGGCATCTCCTGCGTCATGGTTGTCGTTGGATTCAAGGCCAAGTACAGCGCCACTCTGCTCGTTGTCATCCTGAGCATCTTCAACTTGTTGGTCAACAACTTCTGGACTGTAAGTTATGATTCGCGACAGGTATCTTTATCAAAAAAGCTAACGAATTACCCAGCTTCACGAGCACCACCCCCACAAGGACTTTGCCAAGTACGACTTCTTCCAGATCCTGTCCATCGTCGGTGGACTCCTGCTCCTCGTCAACAGCGGCCCAGGCCAGTTCAGCATTGACGAGAAGAAGAAGGTCTACTAAGCCCGCGACCAAGACAAGCGCGCTACGTCCAGTAAAGGATGGGCATCGAGGTGTCCGGCGTTGGCAGGGCATTTTCTATTTACAATTTTGGGAAAGGATAACGATCCGAAGAAAAGTTACGCTCGAGCTGAAATGGCAGCGGAACGAGTTAAGTTACATATGGTGGCTGGGGTAGCAGCAACGGGATTGATATGATCTGATGGTATTAAAATCTGCTTTCGCAGCACATTAACGGCAATGAATACATGGATGATCTTAAACATTTGTTGATATGGCGGACAACTTGGGCATGTGTAAATGTGTTCTAGACCTGTTCTGTTTAATTGGTATCTATGTATGCGATACGAATGCTGGAGAGCATACGTCTGGTTAGTGTAGGCTATCCCCATGGGGTTCAGTTGGTTATGTCTTTACAACGATCAACGCGAGATTAAGGTTGCGTTTATGCCCTACTTTATGTGACTCGATACAAGGCAACCTCTTTTTTCTTCTTTTTAACGTTGTATAAACCATCAAATATAACGATCAACGTGAAATGCAAACGAAAGTCACGCCCGTTTGAACAACATGGTTTGCAGCGATTGGTGATGCCAGTAATTTCTTTTCTACTGCGGCAACCAACCAACATTAAATACGATTACCGTTCGAGCTGTTACAAACGCTCAAGGGCTCTTTGAGCGTTTGAAGCATGTCTGGGAGGCTATTCTGGTGGGTGGCAGGAAGTTAACCTCTGAGCTTTGAAGTATGGTAACAAATAACCTAATAATAAACGTCCAATCTATGGCATCCATAAACTGGCTAATTTCGCCTCTTATGCTTCCAGCGCCAACTACGGGAACAAACTCACATATAGACCAAGCATTTGTCCATTCCTTGAATATGTCACTGGTAAGAAGATGCCTCATTGTAAATTGAACCTCGCGTGCATTACTTTTCACCCATATACCACTATCTAATTATTTATCAATATATCGAATATAATATCATGTCCTCACACTTTTCGACGTAGTGATGATTGCCGCCCAACTACAACATAAAGTTGGTGTTTGAAACCACCATTGAGTCGTTTAAAGGACAAGACCCTTGGTCTGCTTGAGCTTCTTGACATCAATGTTCCTCAGCATGGGAACCCAAATGAAGAACAAAGAAGCAATTCCAACGCCCGCAGCCAGCATTCTGATCTGGGCAAAGCCGTACGACTCCTGAATAGCAAGTCGAGCAGGACTGTCAACGGGGTATGCAAGCTGGTTTACAATGCTTCCTGCAATAAGAGTTGCATTGGCCACCTCGGATTCGGGAAGTCTCTTGATGAGCTGAGGAATAAAACTGTTTGTCCAGATGGCACCTGAGATAGCGCCTCCAACAGCACCGCCGACGCCTCCAGCGACATATAGCGTAGCGAGCGCAGCAGCAACATATTGATGGGCAACAGCAGCCAGGACAGCGAGCTGCATAACCAAGATAAAGACCGCACCACCAATGGAGATGAAAATCTCGCACATGATGATATATCCGACATACTGGTTAGGGGCACGGAAATGGATCATGAGGCCGAGAGCGAAGATGTAGATGGGGACAGCGAAGTAGAAGGTCCACTTGTAGAAGCCGGTCTTTCGAATGAGGAAGCCGACGATAAAGAGAAGCACGCCAGAAACGACCTGGAAAGTCGAGTTGACGTACCCAGCCTCAGCAGGACCGAGGTTGACGACGACCTGCAGGAAGGACGTAAAGAAGTAGTTCCAGGTGTAGTAGGAGACTTGGTAAGTCAGATCGATCATGCAGGCGGCGACGACGGATCGATCAAGAAGGAAACGACCCTGGAGGAAGGGGACGGGGGCGAGCCAATACTCCCAAACACCGAAAAAGATGAGAGTGCAGAAGCCGACAATGATCATGGCGATGATATAGCCGGTGCTCCAGCCGTTTGGAGCATGGCCCGCGAGGTTGAATGGGAGAAGGAAGACAACGAGACCTCCACCAAAGAGGAAGATTCCGATCACTGTATTATTGTTAGTATTCGAGATATCGCTGAAGATCAAATGCAAGGTACTTACCATCAAACTCGTTGAAAGCCCACCAGATGCTACCAAAAAAGCCGCGGTTTCGAGTGGTTTTGGTCACTGTGCCGTTCTTAAAAGCCTTCCGCAGATTGACCTTGAGGACAAGGAAAAGAGGGATCGTGACACAGGGCAGGACAAGTGCAATCCAGCCGAACCCCCATCGCCAATTCTTGACATCGATAACAAAGGCAGCAGCGGCCTTGGAACCAGCAAAAGCAGTGATCATGTAAGGAGAAGAAGTAAAGGCAAAAGCCAAACCTCGGTTCCTAAGGTTGGAAGCATCGGCTGCAAGCACACCCACGGCATAGATCATGCCTCCCCAGCCGACAGAGTAAAAGACCTGAGCAGCGCAAAAGGTGGCGAGGTTCTGGGAAACGGCCATAAGGATGAGACCAAGAGTGGCAAAGCCGCTCATGAGCAGGAAACCTTCGGCGCGACCCCAGACATCGAGGGCCTTGGCCATGGGGATGTAGCATGCTGCGGTCATGGCGTCTGATACGATGGGAATGGTGGTCATGAGGGAATGAGCACTCCACTCGCTGGTGACATAAGGGACCAGTACGAGATAGAAGGAACCGCGGAAACCGCTTATGAGGAACAGAGTCCAGATCCTGTCGATATTTGTTAGCGTTTCTGTTGCTGCATAGTGTTTGGTCTTGGAGTCCCAAACTTACAGACACAGAAGAGCGGCCAGAGACCCCTTACCCCAAGTGAGGGTGATGGCCTGGATCTCCTTGACACCATTCTGAACGTCCTCACTGGGAACATCAGAGTCGTTGCCCTTGTCATCAGGGTTGATAGCACCAGCAGTGGCCTCCTTGTCGTGGTCAGGACCAACTTCACTGACGACCTCGGGAGTCTCATGAATCTCCTTCTCGTGAGGAGCCAGAGTCCCGGCAACGTGGGTGTTATCCTCACGGGCGAGACCCTCGCGGATCTTTGTCAGGGCCGACATTGTTGCTGTTGAGCTCGCCACTGATACTAACAGGTAGTGCAGTGATATATGATTGAGGCTTCAACACACTCGGGACAGTAAAGTTGAACATACCAAGAACCGAGAAGGGGAGTCTGGGATGGAGAGGGAGCTGCAGCATTCCTTATGTAGTGCAATGTAACCCTGACATGGCATGGGCAGATAACCAGCTACCGGACGAAGAATACAACCGTTCAAAGTAAAGCTCTACTTTTACCATGTGTTGGTTCTGTTCTAACTCGGGCATGTCTCTCCTCTCGGAAACCCCCCTGCAAACTGCCCATTGTTTGTGCCTTGCACTCGGAGTTGGGCGGGACAGAACCTCACCTTCACGTCAAGCCAAGGAGCTATAGTAATGATAGTCTCCTGGGGCTGAATCTGAACTGATGAGTTCAGTTGGTCTTTTCCTCAATGGGACGGTCCCCATAACGGTTCTACCAACAGGGACGTTAAACCAGAGGCAACATCAGATAATCAGTGGCAAAGGAGTGGGGGGAAGAGGAAAGTTACCCGAGATCGGAAGGCCAGGGAGGGAGAGTGATGAATTTTTTTTATCTAATCTGATTGATGGATAAGATCCAACTGTCAACAGCTTCATCTACCATGTCGTGCCAAGGGGTCTCATCCGAAGCTAAACCACCGCCGAGATAACTCTACTATAACCTGATACCAACAGCAACGCAACATTACACTGAATGCGGGTCTATAGCATTTCAACAACGAAAGAAATGGACTCAGACAAAACTTGTTGACGTTGCTGGTTGCAATGCCTGCCATCTGATTACGGGACCCTGGCAAGTCTGGCCACAATTTGGCGGCTTGGCATAGGCTTGGGATCATCCGAGCCCACTGTAACTAGCAGAAGCTGCATATTACAGAACATGCCTTATCCTTACCTGAACTAATAAGATGATGCTTTGAGAAAAATATGCTTCAGGTTTGTGCTCTGTACAAGAAGGAAATCCACTCTTGGCGCGGAACATTGTCTTGGGCACCCGTGACAGAGTTTAGGTTGTGGTATCAACAGGCTTATAACGTGACCAGGTTGTGCGGGTTAAGACAATAAAATCCACCGGAAGTATAAACTAATTAGGAAGTGTCACTCCCGTCAAGCGATTAATTCCGAGTGACTGAATCAGAGGTTGTCCTTCGGTCCATCGGGTTTATACTTCATAGAGCAGGGGACTTGAGCCGAGCGATAATCGAGCAGAATGTCTCGGTTCGTTTCTAATCCTGTCACACGGAATATGCCGATTTTTATTACTGCCGCTAAACTGCATGTTATTTTGCCAATGCTGAATGTTGCATGCGTGCGCGATATAACCCACTTGTTCCATAATCATGCGTCCTTCTCTGCAGGCCGAGATGGATTCCTCTCCACCACCTCATACAACATGCCCACCAAGTTGCAGATGATCGGTAGATTCATAAGTACAATGAACTCGATTCTATTTCTGTGATAATATACTTATTCTCAGGAGCCCATAACGTAGCTTGGTATCATTCAATTGAAGTTATACATAAACCAGCACCATAGTACACGCCTGTTTGAAATTGGTGTCACAGTTAAACAGAATGAAGATGATTTGCAATGTCAGAACGCTCAAGTATTCATTTTGATGTTGTTTAGATGTTTTACTATTTCGTAATTCCCACACACAGACTATGCCGCGCATACTTGTTGCGATGACCACTCGTCCCTTGTGACCCGGTATTCCACTTCACCCTCCTCAATGCCAGGAGGAGGAGTGTCGTACTTGTTGTAAAATGTTCGGACATGCTTGAGGCCAATCTTTTCCATGATGACCCGCGAGCCCTGGTTCACAGCCATGGTCTCGCCAAACACTTCCTCAACGTTGAGGTCTTCCAGTCCATGCTTCACCACCGCTCGGGAACCCTCCTTTGCGTAACCCTGACCCCAAAACTTGGGAAGGATTCTCAGCCCGAACTCGACACGCTTCTTGTTGACCTCGGGGGGAGTATCGTTGCTTTGGCTGGGTGCCAATATCCACCAGCCCACAAAGTTCTCGCCTGCGAATCCAGCCCAGCATCCGAGCCCGGATCCGAATGAGGCTGTCTCGAGCAGCAGCTTGTGTACGATGGCGGAATCATCGGCCGAGAGTGGCTTGCCGTAACCAATGTACTTCATCACTTGAGGATCTGAGTCCAGTTGGTAGATGTAGTCTCCGTGTTCGGGTCCGAGAGGCCGTAGCTCGAGACGGTCGGTGCGGAGTGTGGCTTGACTCATGGTTGATATCGTATCGTATCGACTCGGGTTGATTCTTGTGGCAGTTTAAGGTAAGTGGATAGTAATTTGGGGCACTTCTTGCTTCTTATATTGAGGCTTGTATGCAATGGGCACTGATTTAGATATCTACAGACAAGATCTCCTCCAAGACATTTGCGTGCTTCACCCACACTTATATATGTAATACCAAGAGATCCGAAAGCAGGGCTATGATCCTGCTTAAACTTTGAATGGAACAAACAGAGTCACATATCATAACAGCTGTGAAACGTTGCTGATCAGCGGGGGTCTTTGCTTGGTCTGCGACAGCAAAAGGAGCCAGTGACGCCCGTGCTAAGATGCTGCTTGCTGAAACACGACAAGATCAGCATCTTGGCATCTTCTAATCTCTTACCCAGAAGTGAACGGCAGTGGGCACAGAAGGCCCTAGACAGCAAAAGAGTGTCAGTTCTCCTCTTGGTTGCCAAGATTGCTGTACCTGTTATGGTGTACAGTAGACTTGATAAGTGGACGTGAAATAAGCATAGCATTAAGCTTTCCACTTTAATTGTGCTAAATTACGACTCTGCATATTGACATCCAATCAAGTCATCTTGCTTCATCATCCTAGATTGGGTGTTCTCGGTGGAATGATTTCTCCTGACTTCCCAGGGGTGTTGTGGTTGCCTTGGTTGCCATCTTTTGTCTTACAGTACCCAGAGTGGCCCACAACAGGGGAGGTCCGTTTTGGTCCATGCGTATATGCATATATACAAATATCCATTCGTGCTCTCCCCGATACCTAAATGAAATCTTATCTGATCTGCTTTTATCTCATAGAAGAAATGGGTTTACACACAAACTCAAAAGCTTCAGCTTCTACCGATCAACAACCTCTATTTCTTTCCCCGCTGTATTGACGAAGGAATAAGCATAAAAGCGCCTCTCGGGCCATTGGACTCTATCTACTGCCCGATGATCAGTCTCTTTGCTCCGATAGGACAAAATACTCTACGTAAGGCACTCTTCCCGATGCAACTCCACCGTGTCTCCATAGCTGCGGCTTTTATCAGGGATTGTTTGCATTAAACGATACCCCTGTCATGATGATTAGTCTTTTGATTCCACTAGGACCAAACGCACCAGAATCAAAGTCGAATGGCCTCGAAATACCTGAACTTTTCCGAAGCAAAGAAGCTGCTCGGGGCTCCCTGGTCGCCAAGACGATGTACCGAGTTGCGAATATGGTTAAACAAACGACGATCGCACCCGATGCTCGGCGGTTCTTTCACGTTCCCTTGTACATGCCTGCCCGTTCAGTTAGCGCCACATCACATCGCATCCATCTTATCAATCACCTCATCTTATCTGATCCTAGACCTAGACCATCTTCCGTCTAATCCGACATTTTCTTGGTATTGCCGATCCCTGTACACCGGCTTCTCAGCTTCTCTCTAAGGTTTTTGAGTTTGCCAGACAAACCCGTCCAAGCCCGCTTTATCCACAAATTACCTTGATTAGAAGAATCGTTCGTATGCTCAGGCCGCCCACGACGAACAAAGTGTCTGAAGGAGCCCCCCATGAAGGATGAAGATTCTTCCAACTTACGAGACATCCTCGCCTCCACTCCACTTTGTGATCCAAGGGTCCTTTACTTCGAACCATGGTCGTGACCCCTCCGGTTGGCTGTTCACGAGACACGGCAAATTGACCTCTTGTCGTTTGGTGGACCTTTGTCAGTTTCTCCATCTACTCAGAGATACCGTTCAGGAATGTGGGAGACTTGCGGGAACTGGATACCATGCAATGCAACCCTGGATTGCATCAAAGCTCGAGCATGTACTCCGTAATGCAACTTCTGATGTACTAGTCAACCGAGACATGCGTGCACACATGTATCGATCATGAGCTTCCCTGATCGACAATAACATTTGCAGGGTCGTTTTGGCTCAGGGCACTCCTATATCGGCTGTTTGATCGAAATTTTGCATGACGTTGGCTGTCGACAGTGCCCCCTGTTCCCTCTAGCTATTATTGTAATTTGTTTGCCAGACTGGATGGTTTCTCATGGAACATTCAGAGTAGCAGATCGATTCTTCTCAGGCACTGTCAGTCTCGTCAAACTACTTTCCTGTGATACAGGTAGCCAGTCATTGAGTGTACCAGGAGAACACTCCTGTCTTGTAGCACTTAGACAATACTTGCAGCCATGGCTGCCGAGGCTGAGAAGGCGGCCACAGAGGAGCCGAAGAAGAGTATCTTCTCTGTAAGTCGAACCAGAGCGCTGAATCTTTTAGCACAATATGCGAATAACGCTAACGGCCGTGTCAGTCCCTCAAGTCTTTCAAAACCTGCTTCTCCTACCTCGAACTCCTTTTTGCCGCTGGCCCAACATGGGTTGACTACGCCCTCATAGCATTGGGTACTCTCTGTGCAGTTGGAGCTGGTGTTCCATTCCCTCTTATGGGTGTTCTTTTCGGACAGCTCATCGACAACTTCAACGGTGCGACATGCGCGGCGGACGGCAGCAACTCAGGCGCAAGCGAAGCTGCCTCGGATCCTCTCCAATATGAGAATGCTATCAACGACAAGGTTATAAAAACAGCTTGGATTGGCGCAATTGCACTTGTTCTCATCTATGGCCATCTTACATGCTGGAACATCATTAGCCAACGTCTCGCACAGCGTCTACGAACACGTTATGTGTCGGCTCTTTTGCGACAACCCCCAGAGTTCTTTGACACTCGCGGCGCTTCTGGCCAAGTCTCTAGCCGACTTCAAGGCGACATTACGGCCGTCCAGGCTGGTACATCTGAGAAAGTCGGTAATATTATCACTACCTTGAGCTTCTTTGTCACTGTCTTCATCATTGCCTTCACGAAACAACCCAGACTTGCCGGTATCCTTATATGTATGCTTCCGGCATTCCTGCTCTCTGGAATCTTGGGAGGAAGATACCTTGGAAAGTATGTGGTCAAACAGTTGGAAGCCTCTAGTGCAGCCTCGTCTATTGCTTCCGAGGCTTTGTCGCATGTCACTGTCGTTCAAGCTTTTGGCGCTGCGCCTCGTCTTGAAGAGAAGTTTGCGGAACACATGGCCCGCTCTCGCAAGTACGCGATTGCTAAATCTTCCATTGCTGCCGTGCAAACGGGTCTTCTCTACTTTATTGCCTACTCCGGCAATGCTTTGGCCTTCTGGCAAGGTAGCAAGAAGATCGTGGAGTCCGTGGCAAGAAATGACGGAAACACCACTGTCGGTGAGATTTACGCTATTGTGTATCTTCTCGTAGATGCATGCGTCATGCTTGGTGGAATGGCGCCTACTCTACCTTTCTTGGGAGCAGCTGTGGGTGCGTTCCAGCGACTGAAGGAAGACATCGATGCCCCATCTTCTATTGACGGCACCTCAAGTGAAGGTACTGTGCTTCCTGCGACTGGGGCGAAGTCTCTTGCTTTCCGTAACGTCTCATTCGAGTACGCATCCCGTCCCGGTCAACCTGTTCTTAAGAACGTGAACCTTGAGTTCCCTGCTGGAAAATACACAGCCATCGTCGGCCTCTCTGGTAGTGGAAAGTCCACCATTGCTGCACTGATTGCCCGTCTACATGACCCTACTGAAGGCAAAGTTGAACTTGAGGGTCATGACTTGCGGGAACTCAATGTCAAATCTCTTCGAAGTTTCATCAGTTTTGTCCAGCAGGAACCATCACTTCTTGATCGCTCTATTCTTGAGAACATCGCCCTTGGCCTGATCAACTCACCTAAGGAATCGCATCAACATTTGAAACCCCTTCTCAAGGGTCATGAACTTGAAAAGATGGCTGCACAGGGCAAAGAAGCACTCCATTTAGCCGCATCTCTTGGGCCCGAGGTTGCTGAAATCGCTGAGTTGATCCGTCACGCTACAGAACAGGCCGATGCAGACGGCTTTATCAATCGTCTAGAACTTGGTTACGGAACATCCGCTGGACCCAAGGGATCACTCGTCAGTGGTGGGCAAAGACAGAGAATTGCACTTGCTCGAGCCTTGATTCGCGACCCTGAGATCCTTGTTCTTGATGAAGCAACCGCGGCTCTCGATTCTGCTAGTGAAAAGAGAATTCAGCTTGCTGTTGAACGAGCTGCTGCTGAGAAGCGGACCATTATATCGATTGCCCATCGGCTGTCGACTATCCGAAACGCTGATAACATTGTTGTCATGCAGGCGGGACAGGTGGTCGAGCAGGGTACCTACGACGAGCTCATGGCCAAGGAAGATGGTGAATTCGCAAACATGGCCAGACTCCAGACTGTCGGTAACAACAAGAGCGGCTCAGCATCTGTTGACGGCGATTCGATTGATGCTTCCACTCTCCGAGCAGACACTCAGCTAAATGAGAAGGTCGACTTCTCCGAGACCCATCAGTCACTAGATGCTCAGTCGCCTGAAAAGGACAAGGAACAAGCGCCCAAGAAGGAAGCAGAAGTAAAGGATCACGAACTAGATGAAGTGAAACCTTTCAGCTCCGTCATGAAGGGTATTGTCTGGTTGATCCGGCCATCTTTGGGCTGGTTTGCGATTGCCATGATTGCTGCAGTCTTTGTTGGAGCCACTTTCTCCGGCTCAGGTATCATCTTTGGTTTTACCGTTGGGGCACTCAACCCATGTGCCAATACTCTCGACCATATTCGATCCATGGGAAATATGTTTGCTGGCTTGTTCTTCATGCTTGCTGGAGTTGAGCTAATTGCAAACTTCTTCGCCTGGTTGGGTTTTGGTATTGTCGCCGAGAGACTTCTTTACAACCTGCGCGTGTTGTCTTTCCGATCTCTGCTGGAGCAAAGTATTCACTGGCATCAATCTGAAGGCCGCACTCCTACTAGCTTGCTTGGCATTATCACCAAGGACAGTATGTCTGTGGGTGCTTTCAGTGGATCAACTTTTGGTACCGTCTTTGCCATTCTGATCAATGTCCTAATTGCTATCATCATCTCACACATCTTTGCGTGGAAGATTGCCTTGGTCTGTCTTGTTACGCTCCCTATCCTACTTGGCTCCGGTTTCATGCAGCTACGCATGTTGGCGCGTTACGAGGAACGACATCAAGCGGCCTTTTCGACTGCCACTTCGCTTGCTACGGAGGCCATCCAGTCGATTCGTACTGTTGCCGTTTTATCGCTCGAAAATGAGTACATGGAGGGTTTCTCACGCCTTCTCAAACCACCAAAGAAGGAGGTTGTCAAGGCCTCAGTAACGACCAATATCTGGCTAGCCATATCGTACACAACTGGCACGTTCATCAACGCCCTCGCATATTGGTGGGGCTCGCAGCTCATCATGAAGGGAGAGTACACCCAAAAAGACTTCCTCATTATCTTGGTGGCTATGCTGACAAGCGCCCAACTCTGGAGTGGTATGTTCTCCCTTGCTCCAGAGTTCTCACGTGCTCATCTTGCTTTGTCTCGTGTTATGACCGTCGTCAACATGGGTAGCAGCACTCACACCGGGAGGCCGGGGCAAGACCCGTCCAAGGTAGGAGATGATCCTGAGTCTGTAGGAGGAGAAAAGTCACTTAGTCCTGCGGAAAGGCACAGCCGTGGCGGCGCAAGGGTAACATTCAAGAATGTTTCGTTCTCTTATCCAAGCCGGCCAGATGCCACTGTTCTCGATGATGTCTCCTTCACGCTTCCACCTAACCAGTTCTGCGGCCTTGTTGGTCCTTCTGGGGCCGGAAAGTCTACCATCATGAACATTGTTCAACGGCTGTACGAGCCTACTGCTGGCACAGTCCTTATCGACGACCAAGATATCACCAAGCTTTCTACATCATTCCGTGACAGCATCGCTCTGGTTCCCCAAGAGCCTGCCCTGTTTGATGGCAGTGTGCGTTTCAATGTCGGTCTGGGAGCACCTCCCGGCCACGAGGCTACAGATGCTGAGATTGAAGAGGCTTGTCGCTTGGCAAACATTCATGATGTTATCGCAGCCCTTCCTGATGGTTACGATACTGAATGCGGCCCCTCTGCTTCTCGTCTGTCCGGTGGCCAAAGGCAACGTCTCGCGATCGCCCGTGCTCTTGTTCGTCGTCCACGCCTATTGCTTCTCGACGAAAGTACCAGCGCTCTCGATGCTGCCAGCGAAGCAGCCCTTCAAGAAGGTCTCGAGAGGGCATCGAGAGGCACAACTGTATTGGCAATTACTCATCGATTGCATACTGTTCAGAAAGCTGATGTAATCTTTATCGTTGAAGGAGGGCAGATCGTTGACAGCGGGCGACACTCTCAGTTAATGGAACGAAGGGAGAGCTACAGAGTGAATGCGATGCAGCAAATGTTGCAATAAAGCATAGCGAGAGGTGTTTGTGAAGGGGAAAATGTATATTGTATTGTACAATCTAAAACTACGGAAACAGTCTCATTCTCAACATAGGCATTTCTAATATTAAGACGAAACAATTGGATTCTACCTTCTACTTTATATTCATAGGTCTCGATGATGCTCCCATGCACCCTTCCGGGCTTATTAAGCGATGATCCATAACCTGTTTAGCTTGCATCGCTTTTTCTACACCTGAAACAATCGAGCAATGATGCATTGATAAAGCGACAACCATCTGAACAAATGTTCTTCGCGAGTATACTCGCCCTCACCTCTCACAAGTTTCACCTCGCCACCTCCACCTCAAGCCCCTCACCCGCATAATGGCCGCCGAGACTGTGGGAACTGCCCTCGCAGTAGTAGGCGTCCTCGGCCAGCTCTTTGATGGCTGTGTCAAAGCATACAATCTCTTCACTACGGCAGCAAACATCGACACAGATAGTCAAAGACTTTTGTGCAAGGTACGCATAGAAGAGATGCGGCTTGTCGTCTGGGGTCGAGACTGGGGCGTTGCTGAGGGTAGACTTGAGGCTCATCTCGAGAGTACGAGGAATCCCCAGCTGAGAAGCTTGGCTTTGCAAATCCTTGAGGAGTTACATAGTGCTGTGACGGATTTCAAGAAACTCAAGGATAGATATGGTCTAGTTGATGAGAGTGCGGGGAGGGCTAGTTTGGATGTTGGCAAGACAAAGCCTAGAAAGTCGCCTTCGCCTTCAAGGAAGAGTTCAAAGGATGATGAGTGCCGGAAGTTGAATGGTGTCGCAAAGACTATGAGTGAGACGAGTTGGGGGAAAGAGATGAGCTTGAGGGCGAGATGGGTTATAGCAGGTGAGATATCAGCCTGCCAATATGACTGAATATCAAGACTAACTCAAATAGATAAAGATAAATTCACAAATCTGCTGAAGGATCTCCGAGGTACATCACCCCTATCATACGCCGCTATAACATACTGATTCCATGTCTAAGACTTCAACGATGGTCTCGAGCGCCTCTTCCCACTATCTCATCTCCCATCCTTCCAACGCGCCTGGACCCATCAACTCCTCGAGTCCGCCCAGCGAGACATAACTCAGCTCTCCCTCCTTGAAACAGCATCAACAGGCGTCTATCCCAAACTCACCGCCTCAGCCAATCTCAAGAAACTCCGCATCAACCTTGATACTAAGCCCCAGGCTTCGTTCAAGCCAACGTTTGCCCTTAAGGTCCGCCGTGCTGCGCTGGAACTAAGTAAGGACGACAGTAAAGGAGGCCGCAGTACGGGACGGCACGAAACTGCAGGCGATATTGTTATCGAGTGGGTGGACTACGATCGCGATGACGTGGACGAGCGTGTAGCTCATGTTCGTCGTCTGGATGATCTCGCTCGCATGATGCATTCAGCTTCGGAGTGTCATCCTGATCTGCACAGCATTGACTGTGTAGGCTACGTCGACGACACTTCGTGCTGCAGATATGGACTCGTGTACAAAGCGCCATCGCCTTCCTTCTCGACGCTACACGAGCTCATCGCCAGTGCAGACCCCAAAACCCCTGATCTTGACGACCGTGTTCGTCTAGCGCATACACTCGCTGTTGCTCTGTGGTCTCTACACTCTCTTGACTGGCTTCACAAGAGTCTTTGCAGCTCAAACATCCTCTTCTTTCCCTCTGCCATTTCTACCTCGGCACATTCATCAACTGCCACGGCTGCTCTTGTTCCAGATATACAGCGTCCGTACCTGACTGGCTTTGATGCTTCGCGGCCAGATCTCGATACTGCGCTTTCGGTTGTCCCGCGGAATCCATCTATCATGACGCTCCATCGACATCCAGCTTCACTGCGTGGTCATTCCCACTGCAAACCCATGGACATCTATAGTCTAGGACTGGTTCTTCTCGAAGTTGGATTGTGGAAAGTGCTTCAGACGTATCATAAGCCGCATTATTCTGCTGAGCGGTGGCGCGACAAGGTATTGCGGACTGCCCTCGTTCCTGGCCTGAGCAGTAAGACTGGTCGTCGATTTCGTGATGTTGTGGACAAGTGCCTGGCTGCGAGTGAGGACATGACGAGTGCTGAGGCTGCGAAAGTGATGGAGGATGTTGTAACTGCTCTTGAAGCTATCCGGGTATAATGACCATACTCGATGCGACGAGATACGAGATTAAATGAATAAATGATATGAAGGACATTGATGAACGAAGAGCGTCGATTACCGGCTGACAAAAGTGTGTTTGAGCAGTTATAAGCAGTTTATTCCAATCCTCGGATGCACATATATAAATAGTCGTAAAAGCCCGCTTACCCTCTCATCTCCAGTGCTTTCTTGGTTGTAACCAAAAAAGAGTCAATCGATGCAATGCCATACAAAACAAATACACAGTATCAAAATTTCATCCATTCCTTTCCTGTACGCCATCGCAAATTAAAACTCCGGTATGCCTTCACTCCTCCTCTCCGAGACAATGTAATTTTTCGCCTCTAAATGCTCTCCTTGGTCATAACAAACTTCATTCAATCCGTACCGTAACGATGCTTGGATGCTGCAAAAATGCAGGTTTGGAATGGCAAACAATTGGAAGCCAAACACGCCACGACAAGTAATCGTGGGAGAAGAATCGGTTCAACATTCAAACACAAACGCCCATCGTCCCCTTTGGAGCCTAAAACGCCAATACATGCCAGACGTTGAGATCTCGTGACGTACGTGAGTCATGATCATGATGTAGAGTCGTGCAGTTGCCTGTTGCGCCTCGCGTTAGAACGCTGAAGCGGCTGGGCTCGCGGAGCTGGTGCTTTCTAAGCCCCAGAGACCTTGCGAGCTGTTGAGGCTGCTGACACTGACGTGCTATGGCTAGCGCTGCCTACTCTGCCGCTGGTCTTTCGAACGCCGGACTCCTTTGCCCGGAGAGGAGACTCGCCCTGGCGCTTGCTGCCGCGGACCTTTGCCAAGACACCAGGTGTACTCGGCACCCGCTCAACATACTTGGACCGCACAGAACCAATGTTCTCGGCATCATGTGACGCGTCGTTGTCTATTGTGTAAATGGCTGTGGTCTGGCTCACGGATCGTGTCTTCTCGCTGCGAGCTGGCGATTGTGAAGTCGCCTTGCGGCGGCGCATGCGCAAGTGCAACTCCTCGTCAGACTCACCACTAGCCTGAGTGTACTTCGCGATCAAGTCTGCTTCTTGGTCGACTGGGTATTGCGCTTCAGGAGGAACTCCTCCAGATATAGAGCGTTGGTAAGGATGGTGACGATCCCTAGCAGTCTTTCGTGGTTGCCCGGGTGTGGGAGCTGGTAGATAGTCTTCCTGGACCCCAATGTTATTGCGGTCATGGTCAACTTCACTCAGCGGTGTGCGATTTGAAGGGCTTCGGTTGGGTGGCGTCGAAGCCTGACCGTTTCGCAGTGTTGTCTTTTGCATGGCACGAATGGGTGTGCTGGGAATGGGGTTGGCGGCAGCCATCTCTCTCCTTAGTCGGCGCTCGATCCTCTCCTCAACCCACCACTCTCGGAAGGTGCCCTGGTTGAGGTGAAGCCAATGCTGTTGAGGACCAACGACCATACCGGGTCGCATAAATCGCATGAAAGAGATGACCTCGTTGGCTGTGAATCCATGGCGGTAAATGAGATAGGCACCAATCAAGCAACCAGTTCGGCCCAAACCAGCCTTGCAGTGAACAGCGATTCCCTTCTTGCGCACAGTGATTGTTTCGTGAGCGAGTCTGATGAATTTGCGGACAGTGGTGAGCGAAGGACATGTACCGTCGTCAAAGATCATGTCCAGATGCTGGATACCCAGAGCCTCAAAGTAAGAGGGTGAGTAGAGTTGAGAGTTCAGACGGACCACCAGACCAATGTTCTTCTCCGAAAAGTGCTTGAGGACATTCTTGAAAGGCTTTGGTAGCTTGGGGTGGGCGTCCACAGCAGCTATCGTTCGTGGGAGCAATGGGAACAATTCGGAACCCTCTGTGACCTTCTGGACTGGCGCATGCTGAGGAGAAGCAAAGGCCAGGAAATGGGGGGTGATCCAGTTGAAGTCACCATGCTCGACTCTCTCGAATCGCTCGTACTCGTCCAGGTCGAAATTGTCGAGGTCGCAGCACTTCTCCTCCTTGGCCTTCCACACACCGTAGACAACATCTTGAACGCTAATACCGTAGTCCGCTTGGCTGTAACCGGCGTCTCGGAAAGGCATCAGAGGAGGATCGACTTGCGCAATCGGGGCGAGGGCCAGGTGAGGAGGCCAGTTCTGGATAAGGACCATGTAGCACGCGAGCATGCAGGCGGCATTGGCGCGACCTGGAATTCATGTTAGTTTTCTCAAGATGCGCACAACTGTGAACGGATGAGCTCACTCTTGGGGTCGGCGGCGCTGTAAAAGACAATGGGACGCTCCTTGTTCTGCTTGGCGCCTAGGATGTCGTGGAACTGGATAGCAAATCGGTACAAGTGACCGATGTGGAGAGGACCAAAATCATGGTGGAAAGCGTTATACAGGAGAGTATCGTCGACAGTAAAGTAGCAGGGCTGAGGTCGAGATGGCTTCGCGAGCGGGGTAGCACCAGCAGCGAGTCTTGTGGTTCTCTTTCTAGGAGAAACAGGCGCAGGCTCCTCAGGGTAGGGGAATGGAGTATCGGCGGTGGGCGCGACATTGTAAGCGGCAAGGTAAAGGCGATCTGGGATATAGTTTAGCGCTGATGTTGGGACAGATATGTGGTTGAGATAGAGGTTGACGTCGATGAAGCAAGGTGGAGTTTCGAACAGCGGCGACGGGTAGAAGGGATAGCAATGCGCCATGACTCTTGAAAATCAGGCGGCCATTGAACAAATACACAAAATGAATTGAATGGTGAAGAGTTGATAAACCTACCTGGTATGTACTCGACGATTTGCGCCATGCTTTGCGGCTGCGGTTGCAGTTGTGGGTGTCGGCTGGAAGGCGCCATGTTGTTATTGTTGATGTTGACTTGCGCTTCAGGGAGTTCGGGCGGTGGAACCGTCCAGTAAGAAGGAAAAATGAGGAAAGAGCTTTCGAATGCAATCGGAATATGATAAGAGTATAAACAAATATACAATCAAAATACTGAAGCAGCGACGATGTCTTTACTCTCAATCAATCTCAAATTCTCGGGCGACCAAAAGCAGGCGGTGACGAGGGATCAATTGCGTTTGGGGCAATTCAACGGGAAACTGCAGCAAAGGCGTTTTAAAGCTAAATTGAGTGCGTCAAGGTCGTCAGGTTCAGAGAGGAGGGAGAAAAGAGATGAACAAGGTGTTCCAAGTCCAGCTCCAGCGCGGACGAGAAAAAGGCACCAAAGACAACTTTGGGGAGGAAAAAAAGAATTGAAGGTCTTGGTTGACGATGTTGATGATAAGCAACGGGACCTGGGCTAGCGATTCTTTTGTATGGGCCGTTCTCGTTGTTTTCTGGCCCCTGCCCGAAACAGGTTGCTGCTTGTGTCGATTGCCATAGCAACGCAGCGCAACGCAACGCCCTAGACCACAACAGACCGCTCCAGCTACGGGCGGCAGCCCCAATTGACCAGCACTAAATACTTCAGTGGAGAGTCCGTCCAGTTGTTTATGGAGCACAGGGCAGTTGTCAGTTTGTATCGAGTGTTTATTGAACACTCAGCGCTTCGAGTCTCCATCGTTTCTCACGCGACAGCACTTACTCTCCACTATTAAGAAGAATCCATCAGACAGCTGTCAGTACATTCATGCCTCGATTGAGTAAATCTTGCTGCAGGTTCCCGTTTACTACTCCGCTGCAGTGCTCTAGTTGTCCATTTGTTGATTGTATATATCTAGACGGTTACCCTGAATTTCCTATAGTCAATTCTGTGGAAGCAGTGCTGCATGGGAATACAGCTACAAATAAGCCCCTTAAGCCTACCAAGGTAGTTTCTTGCAATATTGTGCAACCAAATGCATCATAGAGTGCTCCCGGGATATCCCAGCTCTCGTACAACGTCACTATATTCCATGCTGTAGGTAAATTTAGCTGTTGTTATGATGGAAACCGGCTGTGGCTTTTTTGTGGCGGTGTCACACGAATCTGGCAGTTACTTTTAGTTACATCCAGCTTCAGTTCCCGCTGCAATAACGTCAATCTTTACCGCCCGATCCCCCACTGCGAGCCAACCAATGGATCTCATCCCCGCGCGCATATCACAAACCTACCGTCATTTTTCACCAACAGAGTCACACTCGCACTCACACTCACACTCACTCACTTACTCACTTATCAATATCACACTTACACCCTTTAAAGTGCGCTCCTTCTCATATCACCCAAGAAACCGCCCTAGCCATTGAACCAAAACAAAGAGAAACCCACTCAAATCCGATATAACGGGT
Organism: Fusarium graminearum PH-1; assembly: GCF_000240135.3. Lineage (NCBI taxonomy): Eukaryota > Fungi > Ascomycota > Sordariomycetes > Hypocreales > Nectriaceae > Fusarium > Fusarium graminearum. The sequence goes on from NC_026474.1 coordinate 1,709,866, forward strand.
GACGTTCCTCCCCTTTCGATATTGGGTCTAGATCTGCATTCCTTGTCACAGCCGAGCCAACCTAGCTCCGTCATTGCCCTGAGAGAGAAGGACTACAGCCAAAAGAAATAAGAAAAGACAAAAAGGAAATCGATAAAGAGATCGATCGCATCGCATCACACAACAGAGTTAAAAAGCGGTCGCTTCCTTGAAGCAGTGACCACCTTGATCAAGAACAACCATGACCGCCACTCCCGATTCCGAATTTCCCTGTTCAATGCAAGCCACCCCTCCTCTTTTACTCTCCACCCCTTGACGATGACGCTCTACAAGGCTAAGCCCAAGGCCCAAGGTCCAAGGCTGGCTGTTGTTTGTTGTTGTTGTCATAGCTCCTCCCGTTCCCCTTCCGTACCTTTACAGCTTCCCTTTTACTAACCCCTGACCCCCTTGTCTAGTACTCTAAACGTCCCTTTTCCCACTGCTCGACTGGCCGCAACCGCCCTCAAGGCCATTCAGGTGGACCCTGAGCTCTCCCCACTCGTCAGACGACAGCTCACCGTTGTCCCGGCGCCAGCATCAAAGTCAACCCAAGGTTCACCAAATGGTCAAGATGCAGATGTAGATGCAGATGCGCGGTTCCTTGAGGTTCAGTACAGAGCTACAACCAATAGAATGCTCCGTGTCGCCGTCAACGGCTTCATGGAGAGCTTGAAGCTCGTGGTGGAGGTTATGGAGCAGCTAGACACTGATGTCCTTGCTCAACAACATCAATAACATGATACTGCCATCAATCATCACAATAAACGTTATTATGGATCCCTTCTCTTCCCCTTCCCTCCACCACACGTCACTTGTTCGGTTCTCGGATCTTATTTTTCAAACCTGGTATCTCACATCCATGTCTCACTCACTATGCCTGGCTCGTTAATTGGGTTGACTAATAATTTGACTCTTGTATTCAGTCCTGGTATATCTATGCTCCACGATTCATATGGAACCGTCAACCTATCCTTTATCCAATCATTTCAATCATGTCCCTTGGTACATCGTGTCAATAATTCTCTACAAATAGCCGGTCTACGCCCAAAGGCGCTTGCTTGTCTAATATCCCGCCTGCCCGCCTCATCAACCTCAGACAAAACGCCAAAAACAAATCATCGCTGCCGCCATTGAGGATATAATGCAGTGTGCCAAACCCCTTGTGAACTAGACCGACCTTATTATTGTCCGGGGTCCTCATCTGTGCAGCGCTTATGTACCTTGCCATGAACCAACCCTTTCCATACTATTATTACTTGTCATCCGTTGACCCTTGTAAACCCTCCAATCGCTTTTTTAGTTCTTCAACCTCCTTCTTCAAGTCCACGTTCTCTTTCTCCAGGCTCTTCATATGCACAATAGCGTTCTCCACGACACTGGCTTTGCTGTTCTGTGCATTCGCTTGCTTCCCATCCTTCTTGTCGCCTTCGTCTACAATGTCTGTCTTGTCACCCCCGGGCAAGAGTCCAGCCATGACCTGCAGCGCTGAGTTGATTCGGTTACGACGCCCTTGCTCTGCAATCTTGTGTGATGTTCGCTTTGATGTAAGGTTGGTCGAAAGTTCGCTTGGGTATGACACGCCCGGCACCTTGTTACCCTCCAGGATGTTTTGATAGTTGGATTTCGACATGAGCAGTTGTGAGGCAGCGCTCTCCGCTGGCGTCATTCCAGGCGTACCAGGAAGCAAAGGCTTGATACTGGGGGAGATTCTCGGCAGCAGAGCAGGCGAAACGTGAACAGAACCTGTAGACCTCTTCCTACTTGACCGAGGTGCGAGTTGAGGAGTTTTCCGCGCTGATGGGCCTGTCGATCCGGGGGCTAGTTGAGGGCTCGCAGTTGCCGAAATGGTTCCTGATTGTCGTCGAGGGAAGATTGGAGATGGTAGAGGTTGGAAGCCAGACGCCTTACCAGCAGCAGCCTCCACAATTGGGGACTGGACCGAGGATCGTGAGATAACAGGCGTCATGGTTTTGCTAGATACTGACTCGGGCAGCTCTAGTGATTCGATGTGATCAGAAACAATCGGTTCTTGGTGTCCTGTAGCATGCTTGTTTGCCCTAGATGCAGGCAGCTTCATGAGCGAAGCAGGTGTAGCTGGAGCAGGATGTACGTCAACAGGAGCCGGAACAGGTGTTTGTTGACTGCTCGACTGTGCTTGAATGTATGGTGATTTGCTTGTCGATCTCCTGTTGGGAATTGGAGGCGGAGGCATCTCTGAGAGGGCTTCAGGGGACACCGATGAGTTCTCCTCTGCCGAGGTCTCGGTAGAGGTCGCGGATGTAGGAAGAAAAGAGCCGTTCATCTCTTCGAACTCGCTAAGCACCTGTGACACAATCGCAGGACTGGGTCCCACTTTCCGACGTTGAGGCTTTACGATAGGGGAGCTTCGAATGCTGGCCTTTGCTCTCGACTTCGTTGCGGCCTTCTTCCTGACAGGCTTCTTAGGCAAGTCCAAAACAGAAGTAACAGGAATAGCCGATCTGTCGAGGTCCCCATCGATTGGTGAGTTGTTTGTGTTGGTGTGACGTGGGTCGTAGATTGTCGAAGGGTCGTTTTGCGCATGAAGGGCCGGCGATGTTAGAGGGCTGAAGTAGGCGCTAGGAATAGTGTAGCCACTGTCCATCGAGAAGTTGGGGTCCAGAGGAGTCACTGCCGGGGAAACAAGAGGTGTGAAAGCCATCTGAGCACAAGTTAGCATCGAGTTTACCGGAACGCAGACCGCCATGAGAGGGCTAGTAGTGATTCCTTACATCTTGTTCCTTCATGCGCTGGTGGTAGCCTCTATCGTAAGCGCCCGAAGCTGGCATTTGCTCTGCTTGGGAGTAGAATTGTGCGTTGTTGGGCATCTCAAGACTTTGTGGTGTTGGCGGCACAGAGTGGTTGTGGTTATGGCTGTGGAAGAAAGCCGCTTGCTGCTCCTGCATTTGGCGCTGCTGCTGATGGAATTTTTGCTGCTGAAGATACTGGATCTGAGCGTCGATGTTGGAAATGGGATCGCTCGCAGGTGTCATCATATGCGCCGGGATTGTTGGCTGAGCAGTTGAAGTTGACATTGGCATTGCGCCAGCTGTGACCATCAGGCCTGGATTGTCACTGTCCGTCATTATCGTGTCGGGAACATCGCGCGATTGATTCATCAGTCCCTGCGCAGAACCATCCTGGAAAGACTGAAAGTCGAAGTTCATCGCATCGTTCAGGCTTCCCATGTTGCTCATGTCGAGAAACTGGTGGAAGTCATCATCACCAGCCGAGGCCATCGTTTGGTCTTGCCCATTCCATGCCGTCGAACTCATCATGGCCGAAGTGACGGCGAGCGCCGAGTAAAGGTGGTTACAATTGAGTTTATCAGATTAGGCGGGCGGGAGGGGGGTTGAGTAGTGGTGGGCAAGCCAGAGGAAGGCTTGCGCAAGACAAGAAAAAAAAAACAGGTCGTGGAAGCAGCACCAAAGCGGAGTAACTGACTCCCACAATGGTGAAGAAAAAAGTATTGAAGCTGACGAGTATCACAGAATATGAACAGGCGAGGTTCGGGATCAAGATGCGCTCCCGTTAGACACAAGAGGTGTGTGACCGGTTGATCAGCGGTGATGTATGTACCAAAAATATCGCGGCACAAATGTTGAGAAAGCTTGTGATGAAAATAAAGCGGAATAAGTACCGCAGAGGTCGTAAACGATGCGACGATACAATAAGTTGTTGGACCAGAGGGGCAGCTGAGCGCGAAGCGTCAAGGGAGAAGGCCGTCAGCGGTATGTGATTCTGCAGGTGTATATGAAGATACAGATGCAGACGCAAATAGATGCAGAAGAAGAACAAGAAGAAAAAAAGTAGACTACCAGAAGGTACAAGCGCAAAGCGCGGACAAGACGGTACAAAGCCGATGTTGACTCGACCGACTCGAGTTGAGTTGAGCAGAGTCAAATGGAATCGAGTCCAAAAGTGAAGAGTCCAAAGGTGGTTGGTTCCCAAGGCCAGTTAGTGGCAATCTAGCCTTAGCTACTACTAAAGAGTAGTGAGCAACTGCAGCCCGCTTCAATGTTTCCAATGGATCTGAAAGTCTGGATGTAGAGAGACTTTTTGTCGACAGAGTGGGGGGAAATGGCAGGTGAGAGTGGGGGCATCTGACGCTGCCGGTGGACCATCTTCAGGCGTCCTGTGCCCTGTACCCGCTGTAAGCTGGAGCCAGGCGGGGGAGGGACTGGAGGACCTGGAGGTGAGTGAGTTAAAGCCAAAGCCAAATTCTAACTCTTTTTTCCACAATAATTTATCGGCCAACATCCAACCACAGAAAACCAATAAGTGAGTTATCAGGGAGCAGGGATCCGTCAAAGTACTGGTACTTGTTGACCTAGGGAAAAAGCCCACTTTACGGGTACTGCTCCGTCTTCCATCACACTCACGGAGGATAAACTAAAACAATGGATGCAGAACATTGTCAGCTACGATTCTATCCAATTGAGACGAGGGACTGTGAAGGTCCTCGTCGGGAGAAACGGTGGAGAGGGTCACTTTACTGCAGTTCATGGCAGGGCAGGGATGGATGGATGGAAGGATGTCGTCCATCTGGTTGGCTCTTTTGTGTTGTGTATGTAACAAGTAGTTTTCTCAGTTGTGAGGGCTTTCGCGAGCCTGGCTCACGCGAGGGTTCTTTTGTTAGGAAGTTATCACAGTAACTAGGTAACGTTAGTACCTAAATGAATTTCATGTAGGGCATGACCTTGAGATTCATCACTGTTTCTCTCACACACACAGTCTCATTCATCCAATCCAGGTGACCTGAACCGACTGAACTGTGGCTGCAGGGCCGCGTGGGATGTCCCTTGTCCCGAAATTCTTCAAGCTTCTGATGGTTGTCTCCGGCGGGCATTTCTTACTGGTGGGCTTGAGCCATGGATGGTCTAACATCAACTCGTCATTAGCCTCTCACAAGATGGACCTCAGTCTCGAAGATCAGAGCCTTGCAAACCTCGCAGCTTTAGCTCTGACTCGCCTACCAGAATTGGAATTTGGCCGTGCTGGTGCCCAGGGGTACTTGTAAAGGGAGGTGTCTGAGCCTGTCATTGGTGTTTCTCTGTCTGTTTGAGCTCCTGTTTGGGTGACCGATGAAATCTTGGCTCTTTTTTCGTTATTGTTCTTTCAGTGTAAGTGGGATCAACGGATTGAATTCGTGGTGTTTCGAAAACTTCTTTAAAGCTGATTACCACTCACTCCCAACACACCATGTCTGTCCCCGGCTGAATGCTGAATAACGTCGTACTAAGGCATGTGAACGCAGAGAGCACCCCGTCCAATTTACTGCTCGAGTGGACCTCTCCTAGACTCCTCTACTAGCTACTCCGTATTCTCCTCTTGACTGTATCCCCATTCCCCTTCACCCGTGCACTGTTGAGCTCCAGCTCGTCTCCAGATTCTTCCTTCCCAATAAGACTACGGTCGTCCGTTGACTGGGGTTACCTTTCTACCGCCGGCAACCTCTTCCGTACGGAGAAACTTGCGGCTAATTAGGATTCAGTACATCAGTCGTATTCTGTCGTATTAGAGCAGAGAAACCGTTCATATGAAAACCTGTGTATATACGCGGCTTAGTTCAGGATCCAGTCGCTCAAAATTATTCCACTACTGTGCCACAACTGTCGCATTTTCTTCCATAGTTCTATTGAAACTGGTTCCTTCATGTTCTCAACGTATCATGGCTCGGCAAAGAAAATCTCTCAAACTCAAAGCTCGCCCGTCGCTTTACTTTTGCTACCTACCTAGCCAGATCAGGTTACCTAGAGGACCCTGAAAACGCCATCATCCCAGCTTAGTCCACTGGGCTAATATCAATGTGTTACATGGGCGGTTATTGCAGGCAGTTGGGCTTGCATCGGAGTTCATATCCACTCCCCACCAACACTCACAATTCTTGCCTACAAACAGGACAGTCAGATCGAAAGCGTGCCATGCAGGTACACTGTCAGAACTCAAGTGATCAGTGATAGCTTCTCGTTCATGATATGTCTAAACATGGTTTCTGTCAACTGAAAATCGACAGACATTCGAGATGTAGTGACAGTAGAAGAATCGAGCTGTTGGTTAAAGCGGCTGTAAAAGTCCACGGTTTCCATCTGTCATAACAACCTGACAGCAGCAATAAATCATTTTTCACATGTCCATCACAAGCCATATTACTCGAATCGCTCACCGAGCTGTTGGCTACTCACTTGGACCCCCACGGAAATCCGGGGGTGAGGCTCTGCCACTTGCTGGTGTCAATTCAGCACCTGGATATATACGTACTGCTAGGGAAGGATAGAACAAATCCATTCTTCTCTTCTGGAATGATTCTAAATATGCTGACAGAGTTTGTCCCGCAAGCCAAGAGAGATCAGGTGAGGATTGGTCGTGATATATCTTTCTCGAATAATAGCTTGGCGTCTTAACAACGAAAGTGATGTACCGGCGAATGTGTGTAATTTCTGAAGGATAAGAGGTAATCCTGGAGCGATTCGCTGAATCCCCTGTCCAGAATACCAAGCTTTAGTCGATGTGTCACTTTTACTCAATGTGCCGTTACCTTCAAGTAAGAGTAAGTGCTGCCAATAATAAAGAGAGGCTCGGCCCGCCGCTTGTCGAAACTCTGATTCAGGTTGTGGTGTACGACTAACCGCTCATCTTTGAGAGGCGTTTGTGGCTGCGGGATCATGGCCTATTAATAACGTCTGCTACTATTTCAGCGACTTATCCTTGGATGCCATGTGTGTGAGTACAAACTGGTCTTGCATAGATAAACATATGGCCTTGGCATAACTACTGAATAATTAACAAAGAGCAAAACAATGCAACGCAGTCCGTTCTAACCTGCCTCGCAAACATGGAAATATAGCTACTACAAGACAATCGACTGCCCAACTGGAGAATCTCTCATCATATTCAAGTTGGCTTTACCTTTGCCTGCACTTAGATATGTCACGTCATATAATGAGATCAAAAGTAATTGTTCATATCGTTTTATTGCGGGAAGTTCCGGCTTCGCAACCACTGCTTCCTCTAGCTTCCCTTGACCTCCACGCATAGACACAACAAGACTGACTGCCGTCGCTCAACCTCGACCAGCAGCCACGTCCCCTTCCCCATCACGGCGCTCTGTCAGCTCTTTTATCCTCCGTCTAACATCTCCATCAACATCTTGATCATCCATCGAGGTCCCCTTTTTTGCTACACTAGCCAATTACATACATCAGGAGATGGTGGTATCATAACAACAACGACGACGATGATCGGCAGAAAAGGTGGGAAATAATGACCAATCCCGGGTCAACGTCTAGAATGTACAAATAAGACGAAAGCAGGCTAAAGAAAAGAAAAAGAAAAATAGGTATGAGACATATTAGGCCGGCAAGGACAAGCCGGCGCGCGTTCATGCGATGCTTTATCAAAAAGGAGAAAAGAAAATAGTGTTTCCAATAGACTCTAGGTCTGAGAGGAGTAGGGAGTGCGATCAGGTGCGCGTGCCATTATGTACATGCACTGAATAGTAAAGGTTAAATGAGGGTTAAAGGGCAGAATATGCGCTTATGGACGGTCGGGTTATACTGAAGCCAGCTGTCCGCTTTCGGGAGGAAGAAGGAATATATGCGCCAATGCCGCATGGGTATCTCAGTGACTCGCAATAACCATGCAAGACTCAAACGACTTCATCAGTTCATCAAGACTGCGAGCTTTACTGGCGAGCTCGGTCGCCGAGGTTGAGCCAACTCATGTCATTCGACTGTGATGCCATTGCAAGCTGGGGCTGAGTGCTCACTCCGGATGGAGGTGTTTGAGGAGGAGGAACTCTGGGAGAGAGTGGTTGCCCAAAGTAAAAACTGGGGTTGTAAATGCTGCTGGTCGCTCTGTCGGTTCCCCATGGCTTGTCCTTGGACTCGGGATCCCAGGTCTCATTGACGCTTTCAGGAATGCCGCTGGAGTAGCCGGAAGACACCTTCGAGATTGGTCTTTCGATCTTACCAGCAACGCCATCCCGGAAGGGAATGTTCTTGCTGTACTCGGAGACGACGGGGCTTCCAGAGTTAACCCGGTTCATCTCAGGACGGAACTCGAAGTTAAGAGGAGGGACAGTAGCAGAGTCCTGTGTGACACGGGGGTTTCGGAAGCTTGGCTGTTCGGAGTAATGCGAGTCGGTGTCTGAGCTGACAGTGCTCCGCTTAGGAGGTCCGCCAAAGCCGAGAATTTGAAGAGCGCTGCCACCAGACCAGTAGCGGTTCCAGCCGGAGCTTCTTCGTAACCCGTCTTGGGTTTCGAGGGGGCCATTACGTGATCGAGGCTCGGCGACGTTGGGGTCGAAGGCAACTCCTTTGGCATCCTGTCCTTGCACGGTTGGGTACTGCGGCTCTTGCAGGACTGGCTTACCGATAGTAGACTTGAACTGTGTTTGATCATTGCCAGCAGCGTTGCCATTGCCAGCACGACCCATTAAGATGGCCATGGATGACTGGGAATCTTGGGACATGGTCGACACGTGGTTACGGAAGTGAGGCGACGCCGGGCTGGCACCGCCGAATCCCATTTCCTTCTCATCAGCGAGGTTGCGTACTTCACGGGGGGCAGCAGTCTTGGTGTTCTTGCCAGCACCACCCATCAAGATTGTCATGGACGAGAATGACTCTTGTGACATGTTGGACTGGTGGCCACGGAAAGGCGCTACCGGAGCACCACCAAGACCCGTAGGATCTTTCTGGTCAGAAGGAAATCCGTTCTTAGGCTGTCCCCGTTCTGGTGAGGGCTGTTGCTGTGCCTTCTTGCGGCGACGTAGGAGTAGGAGGATAACAACGAGCAGGGCAAGGAAACCCAGAATCGTGCCAAGAGTTATACCCAGGATGGCGTTAGAGCTTAGGCCAGAATCGCCGTCGCTACTTCCACCAGCGATAGACGCAGCGCCAGTGCTAGTAGCGGAGCTGGACTCGGAGATTGTCTCCGAGGAAAACAGACTCTCGGTTTCTGATGCTGAAGCAGTAGATGTAGTGAAAGTGGACGAAGCGTCCGAGGTGGCAGACTTCGTCTTGGTGGATGAATCAGATGAGGATGTTTTGGTAGAGCTGGTCTTGGTCTTTGTGGTGGCTGTGGAAGATTCTGCTGAAAGAATCTTCTGGTCACCAACGACATCGGCGGCATTGAGCCACGAATTTTCCTTCATGTCGAAAAAGGCGAGTGGTTCATCAGCGTTACCGCCAACGAAGGCAACCTTACCATTTGAGTCTTGGGCAATCGAATATTGTCCTTGAGCACGTGTGATGGTAGGAGCCAGTGTCGAGTTATAATCGGGCCAGTCATTCAAAGAGAGATCACGCTTCGCGTTGGCATCAACGGCCCCTTGAATACCTTGGTTGTTAGCTCCCCAAACAGCATATCGATGGACCACATTGGGGCTTGCTGCAAGATCGAAAACATAGAGGCTCTTGGAGCCATCATCTCCCGACAAGACAAGAGCTTTGCTAGAAGGTGGAAGGGGCGCTGCCAGAGTGACATCGTTGTTGACCCATCCATTTGAAGCGAATGTTCTGACTTCCTTGTCCCACAGAATACAGGCCGCATCATCAGACCACGGTATAACAACGGGGCTAATAACCGGAGGGGCGCCAGCCGCAGACATGATATTCATCGCATTTGCAAGGTCGATGTAATATGTGTTCTGCGAGGGTGCTTCTCTACCGTCTTGGTTACCACCCGCGACAACGATCCGGTTGGCGTTCTTTATGTAAGCGGCACCGTGGTACTGCAGGTTTCTGAACGCCGGGTTATCGGTTTGAATAGTCTCCCATTTCTTGTCTGCGAAAGTGAATTTTTGAAGACCGTTATACTCAGCAGGGCCGCCGCTACCTCCAACAACAAACAGCGCGGCGTCGGTACCAACACATACTCCGCCGGTCACCTGCTGTCCCATCTCCAGTTTCTTCCATTCTGCGTCTTCTTCCAAGAGTAGAGACATGAAGGCCGTCGGCGTAAAAACATAGAGAGTGTTGTCGTGAATGACAGAGCAGCCATTGTCCAATGAGGACGGTGGCTCAGGCAAACTCATCGTGGCGAAAAGTTCGGAGCGAAATCAATATTGATGAATCAATAGGCTTCCGATGGCATGGCGGGTTCGAAATGTCGTCAAATGTAGTTCGCGTCAAGGCACAAGCCAGCAAGAAACTGTCAGAAAGAATGTTGAGTTCAACCTGGATGACGAAAAGCCAAGGAACTAAACCACGTCCAGGTAAGAACGCGCGTGGTTAATTGAATATAAGCCGTCTCGGAAATAATGAATGAACAAGGTCAGTCGCGAGCAGACAGAGTTGAAGCTAGCGGGTGTGGCGACGATTTGATGAATCCGAGATCTGGGGAGAGCTGGCCGGATGCAGCAAGATGAGTTGATGTTGTCGAAATGAGTGGAACGGTGGCTGAAAGCTCAGCACCACGGGTGCGAGTGATGGCAAAAAAAAAAAAAAGCTGTCAACACAGCGAAATCACTTAGACTCTCCTAGAGGTTGATGTCGATGTCGTCGAGGAAAAGCGAGAGACGAAGTTCGGGTCGGAGGGGGGTCGGTTTGATTGCCGTGCGTCTTGTTCGGTATGCCCAAAGGAGGTGGAGGGAATGCAAATCGAGCGTGTACTTTCGCGCGATAAGTAAAAGGGAGGAAATGGAACGATTGGTAATGAACCTCGACGTTCTCGTGCCAGACGGGTTTTTGCGAGGCCTGGAATGGGTGTGGCAGAAACAAGCGCTTGAAAAGCAAAACGGAGCAGAGGAGATAGATGATAATTAGAGCAGATGACCCAAGAGAAAAGAGAGACGACAGGATTGGGGAGAGCAGACGTGTGACATGAACCGGCAGGGGATTAACAAGACTGGGGGGATCCTGGTCGAAGGCGGAGTCTCAGAGACAACCAAGACGGGTTTCCGCGACGGAAAAGAGCAGGGGTTTTGGTGCTCTTGGTACTGCAAACAGCCACTGAGCACGCCGCACCGTAGCACAGGAGCCAAATACAATATGACCAGTGCTCAATAGTACATTACGGTAGAAGCTAGGAGCACCTTGTGAGGCTTTTGGTTTGCGTACGAGTCGACACTCGCAGTAGCTGGATGTGATTATCGTGAGCTTTGACTGTGGCGGAGTTGAGACCAGAGCAGAATGGACAGTCTAGCAATGCCCAGCAGTCAGCAACAATCCATACGCCATCCAGCAAACGCAGGTACGGCGGGTCTGTCCTTCTATGGCCCAAAGGCTGGGCTTCCCGTCCAGGGGCTACAGTCTCTGATTGGTCGATGGCTGCACTTTGCCAAACGCTTTGTGACGCCCAGCTGCAGGGGTCCTGGTGGCCACTAGTGCAATGGAACCTAACCATTGGTGGCATGAATGGTCCTTTCAGGGCCCTGAGGCACAAAATGGCGAATTGTTATTACAGCTCCAGCGCAACAAACGCACCTGCAGCGTCCGAATCAGGGGTACCTACACACACCCGACGGGTTCGGACTCCCTGTTCTAAAAGCGGTACGCGGTCTACGGTCCACAGATCCACAGATCCATCTGATATTATCATTAGGGGCAACCACTTGAATCCCAGGAAGTCGTCACTTTACCAGCTGCATTGAGTCAATGGGATTTCAGTTATAGGGAGCTGGGTGGTAAATGCAGGGTAATAATGGATGATATACATATTATGAACATTACCTGCATGGGTATTTTGCCATCATATTTCCCAGCACCACCTGCATAAGACAGGCATGAAATATCTCACCTGTCACCTCAAGATTTTTTTACCTATCTCATAGCGCTCCCCGCCCTGCATACTACACTAATCACGGCAAACAACATAATATACGCGAAGAAGAAAAGAAATACGAGAATCCATTTTTACCTATCGATGCATGAGTTCTCGTTTTGTTAATTGACCCATCCATCACCCAGCCCAAGTCAAGGATTACACGATATAATACGGATGCTATTATAAACAAAAATGCAAAACACCAAGGGCTAGAAATGCTACGCATTATCAACGTAGGTATGAACAATGTTCTGCAAGATTGCATATTTTCAGCCTAGCCCGGCCAGCTATGTGGCACCAAGTGTCCCATATGCTACCCATTAACTCCCGATCCTCCAGGGGTATGGTCTATATTTCTCTCGCCTAACTCGCTTTGCCTCTCCTTGTTACATATTCTCCGTAGCATAACAGATAGTCGCTACAGTGCTCATACAATAGCAGTCTCGTCGTATTAATATCGGCCATCCCCGTGCTTTTGTTGCTCATTGCTACCTATCCATTCAATGGTCGATAGCATGCTTGTTTGGCCGAGGACCTGAAATTGGGAGAGGTAACCTGGATTGCCCAATGCAACTGTCAAAGACTTAACCATGTGGAAATTCCCCGGTGATTGGACACTGTCTAGATTAAAAAGACGTGCTTCGACTCAGTATCCCACCAACCATGATAACCAATCGCTAGACCAGGGTCCGTGGTTAAAATCATCCACCAGCTAAGATATGAAACGCACCGTTGCACGCCAGACCTGAGAACCCCCCTGATAGGTACAAAGCTAGCAACCAAGACTCATAGGTTGTTCTCATATGATTTACGTACCTGCCCTTCTTGACTCTCTGAAGCGAGTTCGCTTTCGCCTGACATTCGCTTCGACAAACCCTTGCCAGAGCCGCGTAGGAGTTTCTTGTCGCGCGTGTCGAATTGATTGTCATCGCGAGATGCTGAAGAATCGGCGGGGAAACTCTTTGTTATCCCTTGTCGATCCTTATCGTATTTTCCAACGGTGATGACGATGGTTTCTCCTGCCTCGTGCCAATCCTTGCAACATCGTGATCGTGTCTTGTCCGTTCGCCTTGAAGGGATGGAACTACCTCTCGCTAGGCGAAATTCCATCGGGCCAGTCTCAAGGCCAATTACGTCTGTTGTGCTCACTAACAGCCAGTGCCTTGCATTGGTTGTTTCTTGATAACCAACAGGCCAGATGACAGGCCAGCCCCTACCAGATCATCGGGTTATTCGTGTCAGTCTGTGCAGACGTTATCAAGCAAACAAGGAAGCAATATATGATGGATTATGTTCTTGTTAACTAACAATTCATCCAGTGTTGGCCACTACGGGCATATCCCTAGTTAGAGTAGCCTCAGCGTCTGCTTTACTAGCCTATTCATAGCGAGGCGGGCGCTGGTCTTTGCAGTTCTTAGCTTCATCACCGGACGATTTTTTAGTCTGTGCGATAGAAGTCATGAGCGACTCGCGAGTAATTTACATGGGCACTCTAGTGTTGCCTGTTGGCTTGTTTGTTGTGTAGAAAGCAGATCGTCGCCGCAGAATACGTCGGATATCTTTGAAGTGGAGGTGATCCAGACCGAGAATCAGAGCAACTAAATCGCCAAAAGCGGCAAGCGAAATGAATCAAGAGACATGACCTCATCAGATCAGACACCATCACCAGTTGCCAAGTACCTTAGCGCCTAGAACTATGGCGTCGTCTCTACCCTATAACCATGTGAGTTTGTTCGGTATCAGAACCTCGTAGCTTTGCTTCTAACTTGATACTTAAACCTGAGTGTAGACTGAGTACCTGGGATATAATTCAGTGTCATGTACTTAGTACGGGATGTTGTGGGCAAAAATTCCATCTGTATAACGCGCGGTTTAGATCCAAATAGGCAGCTACTAAAACCTGGGATTGAGCACGGGCATAATCGCCCGATAACTATAACCATTACCTACTAAGGTAGGTATATGCAGACCAGCATAAGAGACTACTGTGAACAAAACGCATCAAATTGGCATTTGAAACTACTACACTGAGGCAGAGTTATTGTATAGGTAGGTGGGTATGTTACATGCCGTTGCAACAATCCAATGGTGGCATTCACTCTCAGCGCGAGACAATGTTTGGTTATAAGCATCTGCAATCAATCATAGTGCAATCGATTCATTTTGGACAGCACTTCATTACAGAATAAACAAGAATGACCCCCTATGGCCCCTATAATCCATATAAACCGTAACTCCAATTGACTAAGTCATCGCTGCCTCCCATGCCCTCCATTACCATTTGCCGATCTATAGCACACCTGTTGCAGCAAAAGCCTCAGGTGGGAGTTGTGACTAGGCTATGTTTAGTCCACATTCGTCGCTCGGGAGGGATAAAATACATACCTTCTTCTCGTTAAACATCAACAAAGCGTTGTTGAAATCCCAGTTGACTTGGACCAGGCACATCTCAGAATACTGAGCTGTCATGCCTGTTTGCTTAGAGAGCTCGACGATCATCGCCTGATGTTGGTCTGCGGGTGTTGGAGCAGGTGCCACAAACACATTCGGGAGCAGACTGTAGGTTCGTAGCGAGAGCATGTCGCTGACAACCCGGATCATTTGCCCCGGCTTCCCAGGTCCGAGGACGAAGGTTCGGGAGAAACTGCGTTTTCCCGTGACGTTGGTGTTGGGATCTTGTTCATCAAATTCACCATGAACCGCGATTATCAAGCCATCGACACCACCGGTGCTCTGACCGCTTGGGTCGACCAGCCCCTGCAAGGGATGGCAGTCCATGATGTACTTGCTGAGTTCCTCTTTGATGTTGGGGTGACGGGTGAGAGGGAGTGTTTTCCAGGCGTCTTGAATGCTGGGGGTGCCCTTGAAAAGTCGCTGGATACGAGCGTTGGGGTTGGTGATTTTAGTCAGATTCCGGGAGAGCTTGATGTAGGATGACCATGAGATGGGAAGCGCCGCTGCAGGGTCCGGGGCAGCTCGGGTGTCGACAGAAATGGAGAATCGACTTTCCTCATCGTACAATCGAGATGCAAGGCCAGGTCGGTCGCTGTCGTAAGAAGAAAAGAAGTCCAAGAGAAAGTTTTCACCAACATTGGCAACGTCTCGGAAATCGGGTCCATTTTGGGGGATAGGGGTAGGCCACAAGGCAGCCTCCTGCGCAGCAATCTGTTCAGGTGTGCGGAGTTGATTGCCGTTGATGTTTTGCAGTTTGGGGAACCATTCCAGAAGAGTTGCCGCATAGTTTGGGTCAGCAGTTTCGATGGGGTTGCCTGTCATGAATAATGTCTCGAGGCACTTGAATTTTCCTTTCCATGGCTGGAGTGCCTGCATGGAAGCCACCTGGTTGCCACTCATGTCGAGATTTTTGAGGTTAGGAAAAGTCGTGGCGATGATCTCTACCTGTCCAACATCATCGATGTTGTTGCTTGCCAGGCTGATGCTCTCGACCGCATCTTCCTTTTCCTTAGGCGACTTGAAAAGACCCTCGCATACAGCCATAAGCCCTTTGAACGTCTTGAGAGCTCGGTCACGGTTCTCGAACGTGCCAAGAGCGACGAGATCTGCGTCTGAAGCCAGTGTGTCCAGCCTGAGGAGTTTATTGTCGCCGACATATCTTGAACTGAGAATGTCTTGAAGCCTGCCACGAAGTTCCTTGGTCTCCTTGGACTCTACCGTCGCACCTCTCTCCGGAATCTCATCCACCTTGATGACCTCCAAAGGTGCGCCAGCAAATACGAAAGTGTTGAGCTTAATCAGCTCTTCGGCGTCCTCCTCAGTCGCGCCTACGTAGACGTAATCACCAACGGGATGGTGCTACACCGAGTTAGCAGGCGTTGTCGGTTATAGTTAGCACGGGTGCGGGGGTGTATAATTATATAGCAGATATAAATTTCAGATCGATACATAACTCTCCGAGTCTCGTATAGCCGAGTCGAATATTCCGCACCTGAAGCCTTGTCAATGTTAAAACATACCTTTTTGATTGCGACCTTTCGCTTTGAACCTGTTCGAAATGATCCGGCCTTCCTCTCCATGAAACCAAGAAGATCGTTGACACCTCCTCCAGAATTGGTGGCTGCTTTGCTTTCTTTCAGACCGCCAACTCGCAACATCGTTAGGCCTGTCATGTCCCGAGATCGGGTTTTAGGAGTCCTGCCAGAACCAACGTTTGAAACACGAGAGGCGAGGGATCCAGCAGTGCCATTGTTCAGTGCCTCAATAACATTCTGGGCCTTCTTTGAAGGACCTCCACGTGTTGAAGTGCGGGCACTAGAGCGAGTGGCACTGGATTTGGGATTGGTGGTGGTGGGAGTTCTCTTGGTACGCCGACCGGCACTGTCCATATCCATATCGCCATCGCCATCAACGCGACCAGCCTTGCGCTTTGAGATTCCGCCTCGCGATGCGCGAGTGGTATTCCGCGCCTCGCGCCCAGTGGTATTCTGACGACCTCGAGGTGCCATCGTGGCGTCAAAGGGCAGAGCGGGCAGTGGTGGTTTGTTTTGTGGTTGGTTTTTTTTTTTTTTGGTAGATGCAGCGTAGGCGGTTTTGATGGCACAAGCAGCTAGCTTTGATGGCAAAAGCAGTGCAGTGGTTTTTCTTCTTCAATAAATAATATAGAGAAGTGCAAGCTTTGCAGTCGTAGTCTTGCAGCGATCCCGTGGGATTTTTTTGATGAGAAAAGAGAGATGCCCAGGCAGCTCTTTGTTCGAGAAGAGAAAGCCCAAGCTTGTTCGTTCACTGCCTAGAGTTAACCTTCGACACCAAAAGTTTGATCCGTCATACCACGTGACATCGCGTGTTCCAATGGCGCGGTCTGGAAACTACAACGCGTCCCTTCCATTGAGAGCTTGCCGCATGCTACTCAAGTACACCATCTGCTCACGCCTGGCATTTCTTTGTCACTGAACCACCACCACAAGCAGGGGCCTCGCAACTATTTGTGAGCAACTGAACATGTTATGAGACTTCAATTCAGAATACGATAAAAAAACACGAAAAATACTTGGTGCATCACAGCATCATCTTGTCATCATGGATAGCGACGAATTTGACGATGACATTGCAGATGAGGATTTTCTGACAGCCCTCGACCAAGTCTCTTCTTCAATGAATGGTCAAAGCACCGCGGCATCTTTACAGACTGTGGCGGGGCAGTCCGGTAACCAGAGGGCCTCTGCAGCTGTGGCGGCTCTGGAATTGGAAGATCTTCCATCGGATGCATTTTCATCACCAGAACAAAACCATTCGCGGCCAATAGCATCCTCAGCAATATCAACAGGAGCTGCTCCCAGGACAGGGTTGAATAGGGCCAGCTCTGGTAATTGGCGTCAGACAACTCTTTTTGGCGGATCTGTGGCAAACGACGGCCCCCGGCCATCACTACCTACCTCTGCAAGAGTGTTTCGTGCAGACCTTCCTCGGGAAGAACCAACGCATCATGAAGTTGATCATGAAGCTATGAAGACATGGGTTTTCCCGACCAATCTGGGCCAGACACGAGACTACCAGTTCAGCATCGTCAAGAACAGCTTATTCAATAACACATTGGTAGCATTGCCAACCGGTCTTGGAAAAACATTCATTGCAGCAAGTGTCATGCTCAACTTTTACCGATGGACTAAAAATGCCAAGATTGTATTTGTCGCCCCAACAAAGCCTCTTGTGGCACAGCAGGTCACTGCTTGCTATGGCATTGCTGGTATTCCTCGATCGGAAACAACATTATTGACAGGCGAAATTCCTCCGCTGCTCCGTGTTGATGAGTGGGCTGCCCGTCGAGTCTTCTTCATGACCCCTCAAACTTTGTTAAACGATATTTCTCATGGCTATGCGGACCCCAAATCTATTGTGCTGTTGGTCATCGACGAGGCGCATCGTGCCACAGGAGAATATGCATACGCCAAGGTCACGAAGCTTATCCGGCGATTCTCGAAGAGTTTTCGAGTTCTGGCCTTGACTGCTACGCCCGGATCTAAAATCGAAACCGTGCAGGAAGTGATCGACAATCTGGGCATCTCACATTGCGAAATTCGCACCGAAGATTCTATAGACATTCGTCAATATGTCCACTCAAGAACTATGAACAGGTTGTTCTTGACCCATCCGATGAAATGGTACTGGTCAGTGAGCTTTTCACGAAAGCCCTGAAACCAATGACCGACAAACTGAGCTCGCAAAACATCTGGTACGGACGAAGTCCCATGGCTATGACAACATTTGGCTTAATGAAGTCTCAGAAAGAATGGTTTGACACGGGAGGCCGACGCGCTAACCAGGGCGTTCAACATATGATGCGAGCTGTTTTCACCGTTCTCACAAGCATCGCGCATTCTATAAAGTTGCTTAATTTTCATGGCATAAAACCTTTCTATGATAACCTTGTCGACATGCGTAGCGAGCAGGAAGGGAAAGGAGAGAAAGGATCCAAATACAGGCGCCAGCTCGTCCAGGACTCCAACTTCCAAGAAATGATGGATAGAATTTCCAAATGGCTTCGCACCGATGGTTTCGTGGGCCACCCCAAACTTGCAGCCCTGGCGGACACTGTTTTAAATCACTTCATGGACAACGCCACAAACACTGCGACCCGGGTGATCGTTTTCAGCGAATACCGGGACTCTGCAGAGGACATCGTACGCATGCTCAACAAGCACCGGCCTCTCATCAAAGCTAGGGTCTTTGTTGGCCAAGCCGACAGCAAACGAGGAGAAGGGATGAAGCAGGCACAACAGATAGAAGCTATTGACAGGTTCAAAGAAGGCGAGTTCAATGTGCTTGTTGCAACTTCCATTGGTGAAGAAGGATTAGATATTGGACAAGTGGACCTTATTGTGTGCTACGACTCCTCAGCATCCCCAATTCGAATGCTTCAACGAATGGGACGTACCGGCCGAAAACAAGAGGGTAAAATTGTGCTGCTCCTCATGCGAGGCAAGGAGGAAGAACAGTTTGCCAAATCCAAAGACAACTATGAAAAAATGCAGAGTTTGATCTGCGAAGGAAGCCGGTTCAGCTTCAGATTCGATTTATCCACACGAATCGTCCCTAGGGAGTTTCGTCCAGAGGTGGACATGCGACGTATCGACATCCCTGTTGAAAACACACAAGACCCGTCGTTGCCGGAGCCAAAGAAGCGGCGAGCGCCAGCAGGGAAGAAGAAGCCACCGAAGAAATTCCACATGCCAGATGGCGTGGAGACGGGTTTTCAGAGTGTGGCCAGTATGCTAAAAGTCGGCGGCAAAGCAAAGCCGGCCAAGGCCAAGCGTAACCCGGAACTCGATGATCTCTCCCCAGTGCCTGAACTCACCAAGGTGCTGCTGAGTGACGAGGAGCTTAAGGAGCTCAACCGGGCGTATCGTGACCTGCCTTTCAATCATAGCGTAGTTGAGGAAGCGGACATGCCTGATATGACAGCGTACCCGGATCTACAAAGACAGCTACGGCCGGTTGCAAAGCTGAAGCATGGGACTCGTACCAAGAGCTTTGTCAAGCTGTGGAATAGGATGGGGAACGAGAAAGAAAGTCTCATCCTGCCATGCCGTGACAAAGATACGAGCAACTACTTGGAGATCCCTGTCCATGCGTTTGCTGGATCTGATCCAGAAACAGATTCGGGAACGGACGACGAGGCAGCAACTTCGCGAGCAAAACCGGCAAAAGTAACGGCGGCTGCCAGAAAGAAGCAAACCCGAAAAGCGCCACCAAAAGCACAACCTCGAGCAAAGAGGAGGAAGCTGTCGCTAGATGCAGTGCCCCAGACGTTCGCCCTTGGTTCCATGGTAGACGAAGGCTTAGACGAAGATGAAGAGGACGACGACGAGGATGAAGAAGAGGATGATGCTCTACCCAAGGCTCGTGGACGATCGAAACCTGGTGCCAAAACCAAAGGCAAACGCAAGGCTACGCGGAAGACTGGCGGGTTTAACAGCGACGAGGTTGGCGACGACTGTGATCGCGATAGTGACCTGCTGGACACGGATGGTTCGGACGACGGTGAAGATCTTTTGGACTTTGTCGTTTCTGACAATCATCCAGTGTCGAGCATGAAGGACCCCACGTCTCTAACATGCCCGTCTACATTTGCTTCATCACCTATTGTTAAAGACGTAGATGACGACGCTACAAGACCTTTCTTTGTGCCTACCATGTTTTCGGCAACACAAGAGAGCGAGGATTTGCCAGATCTGGGCCGCATGCTAGACAAACCTGGCCAGACAGCAGTTGGGTTGTCGGATGATGACGATGTACGAGCAAATCGAACAGTGCGTGGACGACGAAACGTCGTTTATGACAGTGACACCGACTTGTAGGATCAACTTGACTGAACTTGTTTGATGGTTGAATGGCGACGAGTCAAGTAATTACGGGTGTAATAACATTAAGGCAGAAGGCAGACAGTGGTACATTAATATCTAGACTAAATAATATATGAAGGGATGAATCATGACGAAAGGACATCGATCGTTTCAGCTCTTGAACCCTTGCCCAAATTCTCAACATTGATTGTGTAGATTCCTATTATTGTTGGTCAGCTAACTTGTCATGGAAGGCAATCAGACAAAACAAAGTGACAACATCTCGAAACATCAGAAACCCATTTTATAAGCACCACCACCTCCGACGCACCCGCCAGGCTCACCGACCGCCTGCTCAGTATCATCCCCGCGTGCAAGCACACCCGAAAGTGGTGCACAGCAGTGACAAAGGTAGAACGTCTTGTCAGGAGCTTAACTAGCGTGTACATATTTCAGAGGCAGTCTCAGACGGCTCTTCCTATAAGATTATGGAGGGTTGAAAAACAATGAACTCATCATGCGAGATTCGTGCGGTGAGTGAAAGAATGAATGAATTTTTGGCAACTTACGGGAAAGGGCGTTCAAGCGCGGGCGATTCGTTGCTATTGTTCAGTATCGCGTCTTGTTGAAGATGAAAGGAAGAGAGAAGAAAAAATCACGAACTGCAGTTTTCTGCTCTGTAGTGGATCACATATTACGTTAAGCGACACACAGTGATCCACCTGCTAACTCTAGACGCGGAAGCGCCTAGGCGCCTGTATCACAGACAGGTCACAGCCACAAGAGCCCCTCATCTTTCAAGCCACAAATAGCAAGCTCGATATCTCAACGTCACTACCCGATCTTCGCCATTCTCGCTCTTCCCCCTCCTTGTGATAACTATTCTTCTTCTTGGATCATCATCAGGAGACTAATACCATCATAGTTCGTATTTTATACGGAAATCAATCGCAATGACTGCGACAGGAACGAGCGTTTCGCTCCTCAAGTTTGTGGGCACTGTCTCACTTGGCTTGCTGACGGTACGTCTAAGCTCCATCCTCGACTTTTTCAACTTGAGTATCAAGTGATATTACTGGGTCTTATCAAAATAATGCTTGCGGAATCTCCAATGGGGAAAGCCTTATTTTTGGAACTTAGAGGGGAACATTGTTGCAAAACAGACTTATCATGATTTACCATATGCAACCCATATCAGTATCGCTAACTCTTTGCTTCTAGGGTGTCTCATACTCCATCTCATCTCTCGCCCTCCCTGCCCTTCTCCGACTTCCTTCCTCAGCTTCCGCCTCTCACGGCCTCTCTACCCTCAGCGCAGCCCTCAAGACACCTGTTCTGGCCCTCACGTCTCTCGCTTCTGCGCCGTTCCTTATTAGCTTCTTCCTCGCTCCCCGCTCATCTCGCCATCCTTACCTTCTCTACACAGCCATCCTCGCCACTCTATCTTCCGTCGCCCCCATCCTTATTCCTACACCTACACCTGCTCCTAGACGTACCGCTTCATCGGCGCCTCGAAAGTCTTCGCGTGCTAAGATGGAGGCCAGCTACGAAGTTCTAGGCGATGCTCACAGTGAGCCCGCCAGCGACGAAGATATCGAAGACATCAATGGCGAGGAAGTTCGAGCTGAGGTCGAGGGTCTTACGCGAAGCTACCTCGCCAGGACAGCTATTTCTGCCCTGGGCTTTGCCATGGCAGTCGTTGGTATTTGGGGTGATGGTGCACCCCAGTCTGTTGTCTACGTCTCATAAGAAGGACAGGCAGTTCTAAATTGCGATTTTCCCGTTTACATAAATTGATGAATATTCAAAACACAAGGGCGGTCGATATACTCAGAAATTAGGAACATCTCCGATCAATACTACTTAATGAAACAATTCGAGCTTGATAGTACGCTTCGCTAGCCAACGTTCTTAAACTAGTAACTCGAATTCTCATTCATAACTTATTTGATAACAAAGCCATCTGCTTTAACTATCTTAAACATGGTGAAACCGTTCAAAAAAAAAATCCGCCCTACTCATCACTATCGCTTGACGAGGAATCCTTTCCCTCCCTTGGCTGCTTGTTCTCATGCCAAGCTAAGGACAGACAGGAATTCATCTGCTGAACTGCAAAGTCAACAGTTGTGTTGTTCTCATTCTCCTCGGGGTCCTCCTCTCCATCCTCAACTCGAGCCTGGACGCTGAAATATCTGGACGCTGAGTACTTTTCGCCCAGTCTCTTGGCAACATCGTTGGCCTCGTTCAAAGTCACCAAGCGGCGTTTTCCAGGGTGATTTTGCATCGCTGTGCGGCAGAGATCCCACAAGATTCTCCCAACAGTCTTATCGTCGAGGCTCTTGATTGAACGCTGTTTCTTGATGCCCATGGAGATCTGAAGCAAAGAGGCTTCGCTCGCCTTGTAATTGTCGCTGAGCCCAAGAGTTTCAAGAAACTCTCTCCTTTGCTCCGGGGTATGAGCCTCGATTTCGACCTCACGGATAAAATTCTCAGGGCCATCTCTAAGGACATCCCTGGCACGATCCTTTTGGCTTCGACTAGGGCTGCTAGGCATCTCAAACTTTTGGCTAGTGAGTCGGTCATGGGCCAGCTCGGCCGGAGTTCGACCAACAGCGTTCTCCCGGTACACTAGGCTTGGTCTGAATTTGATCAAGGCCTGAGTCAGGGCAATCATGTCCATCATGATTGCGGTGTGAAGACATGTGTCACCGGCTCCGTTGAGCATCTCCAGTTCGTCGCCCTTGGAATATTCGAGAATGAGGTTGAGCATACGGATCATCTCCTGCTCCTTGCCATCGTATGCCCCTCTATATCCATAATAGTTGCGCCTATGGTAGGAGTTGGAATTATCGGGTTGAACCCCCGAGGCTTGAGAAACCCATGCATGCAGAGGCGTGGCTCCGTTCTCGGCCAGGTTCTTCTTCTGTAGGAAAAGGTGGCTTCGAAGTTCGGTGTCAAGGAGGTCTAAAAGTTCGCGGAGCTGGTAGTCCTTGGGATGGCATGCGAGCGCTACATGTAGGATGTTCTCGCCCTTCTGGTTGCGGGCAGATTGGTCGGCGTCGGCTGATAACAAGATCTTGACAGCCTGGATTCGTCCAAGACGACAAGCTACCATAAGAGGTGTGTCACCTTCAGTGTTCTTCTTCTCAATTGCGGCTGGGAATGCTTCGGTGAGGAACTCGAGTACCTCGTTTGCATTTTCGCTAGGATTAGCCAAGACTGCGCAATGGATCACAAGGTCATCTGGAACAATTGTCAGTGTCTTGCACATAATGACATGTGAGAGTACTTACTGTCAGCTCCGAGCCACTTTGAGATCGCACGGTCAAAACCGCCAGGGCTCTCCTTCAAATGCTTGAAGCGATAGTCCTCCTTGGAAGCCTTAGATTTAGCAAACTCGCTGTACAGCCTGTGTGGAGCATCTCCCAGGAAAAACTCAACGCTGTCTAGGTTACCAGCGAGAGCGGCATAAAGAAGAGGCGGTGTCCTTGGACCGCTGCTCCTGGTAACCATGCCACGTCCAGCAGTGGCCCAGTCCTTCCTGTAGAACATGTTAGTGTCAAGCTTGTAAAAGAAGGAATGCCTTAGATATGTACCTCTTTCTTCCATACACAGTCAATCCTTGGTAATAACGCGGCTTTCGGTTCAACTCCACGCCGCTCTTCTTGACAAGGTGGTCGAGTGGAATGCCTGCGCCTGTCTGTTTGATAATCAAGGCAAGCATTTTTGTTTTGCCATGATCGACGGCGTACTTGAAGCCGTCCTGCGGAAAAACAAAACCTGTAGGCGAGTCATCGTCCTCTCCGTCATCGCCTTCGAATTTCTGGCTCGAATAATGCTGCGCCAGATCCAAGAGAAATTTGAGCCCGGTCATGTTGTCTTTTACCAACATGTGAGTGATAAGGCTAGTGTTGATCCAATGATAGAAGAGCCTCTCGTTCTTGACTGACCACTGGGTTGGCACTAATTGGCATATGACTTGCAGAGGCTTGGTATGTGACTCAACGTTCAAGTCAACATGGCCAATGTTGTCAATTGTAAACTGCTGCTGCACCTTCTCAGACACGATTCGTGGTTCGCCGTTTTGGGAGCCATCGGAATCGTCAGAATCTTCACTGTATTCCTCATCGTCATCGTCGCCAGTGTCCATTCTGAATCGAACCTTGTCCTTCTTGGGTGGAGACCATTGTGCTTTCACGATCTCAAGCAAGGCTTTGGCCACGTCGTAATGCCCTCGAAGCACGGCGATAGAGAAGGGGGTATTGCCCTTGTTATCAGAGACGGCGATCTTCAATGGTGCCTGATGCTGTTCTGGGCCCCATGCTTGGAGTGATAGTTGTTTGATCTTGTCAAGATCTCCAGCCCAGGCAGCTTCCATCCTGTTATCAGTTAGTACAATTCATTCCAAAATGGACCATCAGGTATATACTTACAGTTCAATGTAACCATCTCTTCTCCTTTCGGTCATATCGCGGTCGTTGTTAAAGGAGAAGCGATACTCGAAGGGTTTCGGGTCCTTGTCGTCTGTTCTTCTGCTGTTCCGACTAGAACTGTCTTCCCTGCCATTTGTCTTGATGTCAGGACGCAGCTCTGTGAAGGGTTTGGCACCTCGGCTTATCAAAGCCTCTTCAACAGCCTCGAAACCTGCAACCAGCTCCCGGATTGCCTCACGCTTCTCAGATACTCCCTTGGGCTCTCGCTTCTTCTTGATCTCCTTCTCATACTTCTTCTTTCCCTCGACAAAGTTGTATCGTTCTCCTTCAACTTCGCATGAAACAAGACAATGAGAATAGGTGCCTTCGGTGAAACGGCTCAAAAACTCATCCAAACCTGGCGTCTCTTTCGGTTCCACTGGCTGTCGTTTCTCGCCCTTGTAACCCCGGAGTTTCTTCAAAGAGGACCGAACTAAGTCTAGAGCTGAACGCCCCTTGTTATAATCCCTTCGGTACTCATTGAAGATCAATTCATGAGTCGGAATATCCAACGGGTTGGGATCAGCACCGTTCTCGAGTAGCTTAATTGCAATCTCTGTGTTTCCCAATCGGATAGCCGTAATCAACGGCTGCTCTGCGCCCTCACTGTACATTTGTTGATTCCTCTCTAGGTCCCCCAGCCTACCACTCATCCCAGATACTTTGGCAGATTTTAGCCAGGTATCGAAGTCGATTTCTGACTTGGCGCCAGCAGTCAGTAGCTTCAGTACCAAGGCGACATCGCCATTCTCAATAGCGGTACTGATAGGTGCGATGGCCTCTGAGTTCCAATAGCTCCCGCCGCAGACCATATGATTGATGGCTGCCTTGATACCTGTCTTGTCATTAGCCAGGAGTGTATCAACGAGGTCTTCTTCTCCAGCCTCGACGTAGCGATGAAAGACACTGCACCCTTTGGAGTCGGCCTGGGCAGAGGTAGCACCTAGCTCCAAAAGGAGGTTGGCCATCGACTTGGCCTTGTCACTGGGAAGCGACAAAGCCAGAACCAAAGTGAGGATTGCCTGAGCATCGCCGTCCGTAAGAGACTTAACAGGCATAATCGAGTCGGACCCGAACTACACAATGTGTTAGAACAATATCCATAAACCATGAGTGCAAGCATTGCGATTATATTGTACTCACATCGCAAAGTGTTCTGACAGCATCCTCATTGCCCTCTGCAATGGCAAGATGTAGAGGGGAACATTGGAGATCCCACGCCAGAGCGTCAATGTCGAAGAAATCGGGTTCATCTTGCGACTCGTCGGGGACTAAATCTTCATCATTGTTGTCTCCGGCTTCCTTGACCTTCACAAAAGACCCTGTGGCCATTGATGCCGAATCCACATCTGTGGTTTCACCATCAATAAGCTCTCCGTCAGAGTCTTCGTTGGCCTCAGATCCAGCAGGGTCCTCTGAGTCACCGTCTTTGTTGGATGCCACAGCTTTCTTCGCTGCCTGGCGCTTCTTGTCCTGGCGCTCCTCTTCAGCCTCTTCATTCTCGATCGACTTTTCCATCAAAATCTTGATCATCGATGAGTCGCCGCGCGAAGCAGCCAAGTGAAGAGCAGTCTTGCCGTCTGCTAGACGAGCAGTAAGTCGAGCACCATGGTCCACAAGACACTTGACAACCTCAGGGGTTGACGCCATGACAGCAAGGTGGAGCGGTGTCCTACCAGTGTAGTCCCTCTTGTTCGGATCGGAGTCTTCCTGACTGAGCCAGTTTGATACATCTTCGACATCGCCATCGACGATGGACTGGCAAAGCCGGGTAACGTTTCCGACGTACGCCATATCCGTCCAATCGTTCTCAGTTAGGGGGTTGAAGGAGCCGATTTGCTGTCGGCCAGGATCGTCGATCAGGAAAGAGACTTTGCCTTTGATGTATATCTCACCCTCTTTCTCTGCGACTTCCTTTTCATCATCGGTGACAGGTTCGGGGCAACAGCCGCAGCAGTCTTCGATAACATCCTCGACACGCCCAAAGAATGCAGGATGGCGATGCAGGTACACTTTTCGCTCATCGGGCTGGTTCCACTCTGCATTGAGAAGAAGATCTCGTGTATAGCAGAGCTTCTCGATCCGCTTAGCGTTGAAGTGTTGT
Source organism: Fusarium graminearum PH-1 (assembly GCF_000240135.3). NCBI lineage: Eukaryota > Fungi > Ascomycota > Sordariomycetes > Hypocreales > Nectriaceae > Fusarium > Fusarium graminearum. The sequence continues at coordinate 1,736,544 of NC_026474.1, forward strand.
CCGTAGGGCACTGTGAAGGTATGGTAGTTACTGACATCTTCCTCGGATAACCAGTCAGCAACCTCGTCCTCGTGATAGTCTTTGATGTTGCCATGAAGAACTTGGCGTTGCCTGTAGACCCTAGGACGACCTCGCTCCTCCCTTCTCTTGTCGAGATACGTCTCGCGAGCCGTAGTGGTAGGTAGCCTTTCAAGAACAAGCAGACGAGCGAGGCCCAGGGTTCTCCGGAAACTGCGCTCGAATATGGTAGGGTCAACTTTCTCCCTCGAAAAATCGGGGTAATAAATCTCGAATGCCCTCTTGGAGTACTTTGAGAGCCTGTTTTCGTAGCTGGGCGAACGGCGTGTAAGATCGATATGGTTGATCTGGGTGATGAAACTTCCAAGGGCTCTAGGAGTAACATAAACCTGACACTATTCAGCGAAAAGTTGAATGAAAAGGAAATGGGAAAACAAACCTGGCTGCCGTTGTAGGCTCCTCCAGCGGCATCGATATCAAAACCAGTAAGGATTTCGCTAACCGATTTGTAGACACGTAAAACGATCTTGAAATGAAATTAGAAAATCAATGCATGTGAGTTCCAAAGGAAACTGACCTGGATATGTCGAACGGGGTATTGACTAGCAATGGTGATAGCGTACTTGGTTCTCACCACGGTGACCTCATTGAGCAGGGCATCCTTGACAGCCCGTTCGATTTTCTTGATCTTCTCTATGGCTTGATCGTGGTTGAGTCCGTAGAGAAAGAGGTCGACATCAGAGGCAGGGCAGAACTTCTCGTGGTAGTACTCGCGAAGCTTACGCTTGGTAGTGTTGAACTCTTTGGGGACAGGGAGAAGACAGTTGACAACTGACGAACCAGCAGCTACCACATTTGACCAGTCCAGGTCGGCCAATGATGACTCCGAAAAGATGTTGAAGTTCTTTTGGAACTCGGCCAGGTCAGCAACAGTTGCAGGGGAGTCATGAGGGCGACGTTTTTCATCAGGGAGGGCCATGATGTACTTGGACTTTTCCTCCTCAGACTCAGCCTCAAGATTTCTGGCTCGAGTAGTGATGAACTTTGTATCTTCTGTAAAGAGAGGAACCACGTTGAGGTAAGGGTCGTCAAGAATGGGATTCTGACGATCCTGGGCATAGACGGATCGCAACTCGGCTTCATACTTGCGGTATGGCTCAAGTATCTCAGTGATTGGTGTATCTTTGTGATCGGAGATGTACTTGGCCAACTGCGAGTGAGGAGCGGGAAGCTCGGGAAGATTGGCCATGATTGCGATATTTGGGAGTTGTGGGAGTAACAAGACGTTGAAAGGTGCAAGCAAGTACCTACTAAGGTAGGAAGGAAAGCAAGTAGAGAGAAGGGCGGGGCAGAAAGAGTGTTGCAAGTTTGGGAAAGAAGTCAAGACTACCTATAGCTGGGCAATTGCGGTTCTCGAATTGATAGATATTGCAAGTGAATTAGTCTGGAAGGATGTCCTTGAAGCTTTATATAACAATTGTTACTACTTGTCATGGGTATGCTGACAGCTGAAGCTGTTCCAACAGCTCGATGGGAGCTTACTTACCCCACTACCATAAAGTAGATCGTTGTGCTAGGGGCTATAAGAAAGCTTGACTTCTAAGCCGTAGGGTGAAACAAATAAAGCGACTAATAAATGGTCAAAAGTACGGCCAATTGAGGCACTAATTTCGTCTCTCATCACCTTCGCAGTCGAGTATTCTTGGTGGCCCCGCGGGCCAGTATAGATCGCGCCCTCTAGCGCGTGTTAGTGAGTGGCAGGGGTATATGCTGCCTAAAACATCGAGGGTCCAACACGAAAACTCGTGATCTTGGGTACTACAAGTTACCATCCGACCCGCTGATGCCTGATCCCAATGGTAGAATCACCTTATCGAAGCGAACAACAAGTGGTACAGCGTGAATATGCATCATTTGCTTCTGTTTCATCGTGAAAGCTTCGGCGATGAACTGATTGGGTCAGATCCAGGCAGAAGATACCAATTGCCTAAATGAGAACAATTGAGCTCTCAAGACTCCAGGTCGTAATGTTGTCAATCAACCATGACCATCAAATATGTGAGGCGAATCAACGAGGATATTGTACAAGGGTTTGGGGAAAAGGTTTCTCTTGACGTTGCGGACAAATGCCATGATGGCTCGCCCTAATGATCCTATTTCGGTATTCAGTCAATGCTTTATTTTATACAAGTTGAAACTAGAACGATGTCTTCAATTACAGACATTGATGGATAAAAATAAACGGCTAGGTACACAATTGATCTTTGCATCCAGTCTTGGATCATATCCCGCAGAAGTCAATGCAATCAATCAATTGAACAGCAGTTTTGCCCCATGCCCAGACAAACAACTTTCCATCAGTAATTGCTGCCGAATAATAATAATAAACCTGGATACCGGGTAATTAGTCGTCGCTACTATGGAGGAATCGGAATGTTCATATTGCTGATTCATTACAATTCCATAGAAGACGTGAATCACGTGCTCTCGTACCTTCCACTCTATTGCCCAACGCGTGACGCGCCAGAGCGGGACAGCTACCTCCCGCCTGGGGCACGATAACAAGCAGGGCCTTTCCAAATTCGACCCGTCCATCCAACCAAAACGCCAACACACAAACACCTCGATGTTTCTAACAAAGGCAGCTGAAAGACGCTCCTGTATAATTGCGTCGGCTTCATGACTCGTAACAACCTTGCTGAGCATTTGTCCTGGCTGTTGAACGATCAAGCCCGCTCCAAACCTGCAACACCATCTTTTCCAGTTTGCAGCGACTCTTCCCAGGCTGGCCTTTCCCAATCCCAGCACTCAGACTCCCAAGTACGACAAACCTCGCAGCCTGTTACATCTGTTGGTATTGGGGACGATCCCCAGTCGACAAGGGACGCGCCCAATGGATGGGTTGCACTGGACCGAAGATCACGGCAGACGGACCCGGTGATATTGGACGGCAACGACGACGAAGACACAATGGGACGCCTCGTTACGAGCTCTAAAGCCAAGAAGCCCAGCCTTGTCTCAAGACCACAGCAAATTCTCACTCCAACGTCCATTACTCCGAATTTTTCAAGCCGACAAGACACCCCCGTCAATCGATCTAATGAGTCGCCACCCAAGAAAACGCCAGCTCCAGCCCCAGCCCGACTATGCACGAGCAGCCCTGAGTTCCCAGAACTCAAGACAGGTGGTGTTGATTATATGGACTTGACCGATGATACTTTTGCTTCTTCCGATTCATTGTCTTTCGGTAGTGACGTAAAGCTGTGGCGCGAAGACTATGCGACTCGACCGGAACCAGAGCCAGCTGTTTCAAGTGGCAGGAAAAGAAAGAGCAACGAGATGACAAAGGAGGAATTTAGTGACCTGGGCGATATTCCCGATGTCTACGAACTACTTGGCACCGAGCCTCCACCCCCCAGTCCGACTCGATCTGCCCGACGAAAGAATGGGACGCTAAGTACTCGAACTCGACGAACACGCGATGGCTTCACCAATCCCCCACCAACCGTCATCTCGCCGATCGGAGAGGAAGACAACGAACTCTTGCTATCGCCTTCAAGAAAAGTTCGCAGCCAACTCACCCGTGAACCATCACCTCAGAGAACTCTGCCAATAATCAGTGCCAGCCAAAGCCCCAATAAAGCTACACCCCCTTTGAAAGCACCTGCCAGTTCTGGAAATTCCAAGCCAGTTCTTGGAGCACTGTCTCCTCAACGAGACGCGGATCTCGGGGGAGATGAGCTGGTTATCCCTGACTCCGACGATGAGTTCCTTACACCACCTTCTCGCCATGGCTCTCGAACGATTATGGAGAGTTTAGCCAACAAAGAGTTTGTCGAACCCCAGAAACAAGAGCCGCCCGTACCCAGCGCTAGCGTTGATATTCATTCAAATTCGCAGCGTCAAATCTCTTCTGGTTCAACTGTTCTAGGCAGACCAGCAGACATGTCAAGTAGCTCACAGTCTACTAGACTGGTTGTTGATGACTCTGCTCTCGACACTCTCGGCGAGGCCTTATCCCATTCGCCTCAAGAGCCGGCTCTTCTCAAGCAGCTAGCTACTGACCCCTCGGTCGTGACGAAATGGGGAGGGTTTATTGACAGGCTCATTCAGGAAAATGGAAAGAAGTTTAGCCAAGCCATAAATGAACGTTGGTCTAAGCCGCAACGTGCAGAGGTCAAAGCGGAAAAGGAGCGTCTAAAACGGCAACAAGCAGCTATTGCTGAACTCGCCGGCCCGATTGAGGATTACCGAGTATTGGATGAGAAACGAGATCGGTTGGCTCAGAAGATTGAACAAGCCTATGCAGAAAGTCTCGACACAGACGAGGACGAAGTTCGACTCGATGATCTTACTGACGAAATCCAAGAAACCGAGGATGGGCTGCTCAAGATCATCCGCAATGCCAGGCTAGACGTCGATGGGTTTCTGGAGACTCTTCAAAAACCATCACATGTCTCCACACCTGCACCAGTTGTTGTACTGGGCACTCAGCCTGTGTTTCAAAGTAGTGTCAACATGTCTGTGCCTTTGCGAGAGGCGATTTCGGCTAGTCAGATGGGCACACAAGTGGTGCACCAGACTCAACTACCCAGAACATCGGCCTGGAATCCCACGGCCTCAAGAATTGAAGCGTCACAGGACATGAGTGTTCTTTCACAGGAGGAGGATGATATTTCTGCTGCCCCCTTTCCAAGAGACTCTGCAAGAGCCCCTAGAACATCTTACCAATCAAAGGCAACAACGGACCCTATGTTTATGGACCACATCCCTATAGAAGCCGAGTTTGATGGTCTGTCAGACCTAGAATATATGCAACCCCCACCACGGCCCAGGCCTGTGAACAACTCAGCATATCCAAGCAGCAGTCGCAGAACGCCTCAAGCAAAACATCACCGAACGGTCGAAGAATTTAGTGACTTCAGCGATGATGAGGAGATGCTTGCTTTTGCGCAGGACTACGAGACCCGCCAGTCGCTGGCTCCCGACTCACAAGACTTCCGGCAAATATTTTCGGAGACGTCTGGCAATACATTGCCATCTGGAAAGTCACGGTCCTTATCTAAGAAGCCTTTGCATTCGGCGACACCAGAAGCAATTCCTTTGCAGCTAATGAAGTATCCATGGTCTCCCGAAGTCCAGAGAATGCTTAAAGACAGATTTAGGATGAAGGGTTTCCGTTGCAACCAGCTCGAAGCCATCAATGCCACACTGGGAGGTAAAGATGCTTTCGTTCTAATGCCGACAGGTGGTGGCAAATCGCTGTGCTACCAATTGCCAGCTGTTGTCAAAACGGGCAAGACCCGTGGTGTCACTATTGTCGTATCACCCCTGCTCAGCTTAATGCAGGACCAAGTCGATCACATGAAAGCTCTGGGGATACAAGCCGTCGCGTTCAACGGCGAATGTTCAGCTGAATACAAGAGGCAAGTGATGAGTGCTTTCAACGAACGAAGTCCGGAACACTTTCTCGAACTTTTGTACGTTACTCCAGAGATGGTGAGCAAGAACGCCAATTTCAACAATGGACTGCAAACACTTCATCGCAAAGGCAAATTCGCTCGCCTTGTCATTGACGAAGCCCATTGTGTCAGTCAATGGGGCCATGATTTCAGACCAGATTATAAGATACTTGGCCAAGTACGCCAAAAGTACCCAGGGGTGCCTGTCATGGCATTGACAGCTACTGCGACAAAAAACGTCATTGTTGATATCAGGCACAATCTTGGAATGGACGACTGCCAGACCTTCTCACAGAGTTTTAACCGTCCGAATCTGTACTACGAGGTCCGGCCTAAATCAACTGGCGAAAAAACCATTGAAAGCATCGCGTCACTTATTCAGTCCAATTACGCTAACAAGAGTGGGATTGTTTACACAATCTCAAGAAAGAGTGCTGAAAAAGTGGCCGAGAGTCTCTCGGACAGCGGAATTACGGCTAGGCATTACCACGCAGGTTGCGACCCTCAAGAAAAGGTTGATGTGCAAAATGCCTGGCAAAGAGGCCAAGTCAAAGTTGTTGTCGCAACAATTGCCTTCGGGATGGGTATTGACAAGCCTGACGTCAGATTTGTCATACATCACGGAATCCCAAAGAGTTTGGAGGGCTACTACCAGGAGACGGGTCGTGCAGGCAGAGACGGAAACCCTTCGGACTGTATTCTTTTTTATGGTAAAGCGGACATAAGAGTCCTAAAGAAGCTGATTGCAGATGGAGACGGTAGCCATGAGCAGAAAGAGCGTCAGATGTCGATGCTAAACAGGGTCACAGCATTCTGCGACAACAAGTCTGATTGTCGGCGAACCGAGATTCTTCGTTATTTTGGCGAAGATTTCTCCCCCGCGGAATGCCACAAGAGTTGCGATAACTGCAAAGCTGGATTGACTTTCGAGCAACAAGACTTTTCAGAATACGCCATTGCTGCTATCAAGGTTATACAGGCCCAGCATCGTATCACAGCAGTACAGTGCTCTGACATTCTTTTGGGGAAAAAGTATCCCCAAAATGAAGCAGAACTATCCGAGGAGTGGCACGGCATGGCGAAGGGGCTGAAGAAGCACGAGCTTATCCGAGTGATAGACAAATTATCCGCCGAGAAGGCTTTCAATGAGGACAACCAGGTCGGTCGGCACGGCATGGCGATTCAGTACTTACGCCTCGGACCAACCCACCGACTTTTTCTTTCGGGTCAGCGCAAGCTGATGCTGTCTATTCAAGTACCAGAGCCAGGTGCACCAAAAAAGGCAACCAAATCTCGAGCTAAGAAGGGCAAGGCACCTGCTGAGGAAGAAGTCTCAAACATGCCATCGACATACGTCTCTTCGCCCGTGGGTCGTCAAAAGAACAAGCCACGAGCAATGGCGAGTGACCTTGGGAACAATGCGAGTGCATCATACTCGTGGCAAGATGCAGGATTTGTGGTTGACGACGAGTACGATGACGACGACGCATTCGATGAGCTCCCGCAGCATCGACCGGCGAGACCATCGTCTCGCACCCCAGGCCCCCCTATATCGGTTGATACCGGCTTGGAAAATCTAGATGAGATACACCGAGACATGGTCGAAGGTTTCGTCTACGAAGCAAGACAGGCAGAGGAAAAGATTCGCAACCAAAAGAGCCTGAGGAAGCCGCTCTTCACGGAAAAAGACTTTCGGATTATGGCTATCCAATGGACCACTACAATTGAGAAGATGCGTAGGATCCCCGGCATCGACCCCGACAAAGTTCAGGAATACGGACCCAAGATCATTCGCATATTGCAGAAACACTACAACCACTACCAAGAAGCAATGGACCCTAGGAGCGGTGGCGGAGGCCAGGATGTTGTGGATCTGATTAGCTCAGAGGTTGAGATGGATGACGAAGACGCCGAGGATGAGGACGGCGAGGACTCACATTATTTCAATGGAAACTCTCGTCCAGACGTACAGGCATTCCATAACAGGCTGCAGACTCTTGGCAGCACGCAAACTCAAAGCAAGCCAAGGGCAACCAGCAAGAGCAGCGGGGGTTCCAGAAGATACTCCAGCGGCAAGAAGTATCCCAGCAAGAGGTCCACAGGCGGTGTGACGAAGCGCAGGAGCACTGGTGGCAGCTCTGGTCGTAAATCTGGCAGCTCATCCACTGCAGCCAGAGCTTCCAGCAGTGGCTCGAGAACAATGAAGAAAGGCGGCATTGGGCTGATGCCCATGTAGTAGGAGGAGAGATCAATTGGGCTTTTGATTCACGAGGACACGACTAGAGCGGTGGATTGAGGAAACGGCGTATATACCAGGTGTCGACGGAGGAGAACTGCAGGAAGGATTATGAGCTTTTTCGATGACACGGGTGCTTGCTTGGTTTTCGCTACCAAGATCATACCCCTTTGCAGCAGGGCAAGAATTCGCAGCCCAATACTAGAAATTACCAAAACTGTTTATGAGCGGGCAGGAGTTGATGGTGGCTTTCTTCTGCATGGATGGCGATAGGGCGGTTTCAATCGATTTGCTTGGTTTTCAGAGAGACGACTCTCAATGGCGTTCTTGGGACGCCTTGCATAAACAAAGAGCTTTGCACCATAGTCAAAGCCCGCGGTTGTACATGAAGGAAGCAAAGTCACATATCAGTGGCATACCTGCATGGTCTTGAAGAAACGAGGCTCAACTGTCACATAGATGGATAATGAAAAGAGGAAAAACTCAAACGATGACTTAATCACTTGTACTTCAGGGATTGTTTATATTAACGATCTCCTTTTCTTTCGATGAGTATCCGCTATATAAAAAAATACGAGATCAAAAAAACAGAGGGTATAGCGAGGTATAGCTGTGGATATGATTCATCAAAAACTGTCCCTCATGTACTACCTATCTTGCTGCGTGCTGGTTTCCTTTCCTTTCACTCTCGTTGCCATAGAAAAAAAAAGGAAAGATGTTCATCAAGAGTGATGACTCGTAACCAAGGACTGTGTGGTCCTCACAAAGAAAACGGGATTATACGTTGTCATCCCTTACGCTATGTCCCAAACTCCGTAAACCATTTTTGGTCTTAACCTGGTACGCCATGCTGCTCAAAAGACGTGTGTTTGTTGTTGTTCCGTCAATGGCGCGCCAGGCCCCTTGACAACCTCGAGACCTTGAATGTTGGCCTCCAGTAATTTCAACGAAGTTAGATTGTTAGAACATATGTTACATAGAAACAGGAACAAGGCTCGTCCTGTTTCAAAAAGTGAATGTATTGTTGAACCATGATATGGAAAATACGTGACGATTTCAGTGTCTCCACCTTGGCTTTGAATCCTTTGGCTCGGCTGGGGAAGGTTTGCGCATCGCAGATCGTGCACCTGCTACAGCAGCGGGACTCGCCCGTCCCGTTTCCGATCTGGGCTGAGGGAGAAGACTGATCCTTCTTGACATGGTAGCAAGAGAGCTGGCAGGTCTGCTGTGCCGGCCCTCGCCATCATCTCCGATAGACCTAGAAGCCTGTAGAGATGATCTCCTGCCGGATAGTGAAGTTGTTGACAGATGAGACGCCAGACGTGGCTTTGGCAAAGGCTGAGTATTTGCACCATGAGAAGCAAGCCTTTCTCGGAATGAGAGGCTGGAGTGAGTGTTCCTAGTGGGTGTTTCAACTCTAGGCGACGCTGAAGAGGCGCGAGCGTCAGGGCCGCGAATAATAGGCAGTTTTGAAGTACTGGCCCCTGGTGTAGCCGAACCGGTCGATCGCTGTACAGAAGGGCTCGTCTTGGCGTACGGGCTTGGTGTTGTTAGTGTGAGTGGTTTGAAGTTGTGACCAGTATCGACATCCGCCGTATTCGTTGAGCCGTTCCAACGCGGCCGGTTTGCCAGTTTTGAATCCGGTCGCTTGATCTGACTTGCTGCCGCTAGGTTGCTGAGAGACGAAGAGCCGACTATAGTAGAAAGACGAGAAAATGATTTCCTGCCAGTTTGCGAAGTTGGCGCTGGCAAAGACGAGTGCCGTCGATTGGGGGGGATTACGCGGTTGGTAGCTCCCGGGGTGGCCCGCACTTTGGGAGGCTTCGACATCGGCGTATGAGGATCCATCCCCAGACTAGACATGATGACTGATGATGGTGGTGAGCTGCCCGGAGTCTCACGTCCACTGCCCAGGGTCGAGCGGTCGTTAGAAAGCATGCTGGAGATGGAGTCACGCAGCTGTTGACTCTTATCTGCATGGAGATCTTCGACTATTGACTCAGCATCTTTCATCTGCTCTTTGAGATTCTGCCATCGGTTTTGCAGATCGGTATGTAGGCGTAAAATCTCTCCATTGACAGTCAATCGCTCACTGACGCCTTTGTCGATGATTGAGAGAACACGCTCGATAGCCGGTCCGTAGTGTGTTCTCTTGGCCTCATAGCTTTCCAGTTTCTTCATCAAGGCAGGTTGGTTAGTCAAATGTAGACCGGCATCGGCGGCTTCCCTGAGTTTGAACAAGGAGCGTTCAACAGACTCTTGCATCTTCTGGGCCTGTCGGCCAGCGCCTCGGAACACAATGACCCACCGATCCTCACCCAGCTCCTTGCGTAATGATTCTGCATCCTTTTCTAGCTTTCTGTAGCTCGCATCAAGCCCGTCACGTCTCATGTTCAACTCTTCACAAGCTGTAGGGAAAGCTGCCTTAGCTCGTGTTTCGAACATGGACAGTCGCATCGGTAGGAAGTCAAGAGAGGCTCTGAGAGGCTGCATTCGAGCAAACAGGGCTAGTAAGCTCGAGTCGTCTTGTGACAACGTGGGCGTGCCGGGCGAAGTAGGAGTTACTGGAAAAGTCGGGATGCTGTAGCGATTTGGCGCTTGCAACCGCGATGTATGTGAAGGATTCTCCTCGACAATTGTCTCAAGGTCTCCGATATCGACACTGTCCGCGCTGGCGGCAGCGATCAGGCTCTTATGGCGTCGCTCCTCCATCTCAAACACCAGCCTGCTCAACTCGTCCATTTCGCCTTGTACGTCCCCAAGAACGTTGTTCCAAAGCTCCTCCCACTCCATGGCTATCTCCACTTGAGCCTTCACGTTATGTAGTGTTCTGCGAATCTTGCTCCATTCTTGAATGACCGACTCCATCTGAGAAACGGCACGAACTAGATCCTCGGCAGATACATTGGCAACATCTTTCCTGTTCTGAAGTTGCTCAATCGCCCCCACATAGGCTTTAACAAGGCCTTCGAAGCGTGTAATGGCCATTTCCACCTCAGCTAGGCCTTCGCGACCACCTGCTGCAGCCCACTCGACATCATCTTCGCTGTCGAGACCCTCAACCACCTCTGATGCTTTGGATATCCAACTCCTGATTTGCTCGGCAGCATTGATCAGCGCTTTCGCAGCAACTTGAGCTGTTGGGATGGCATTCACTTGGCTCGCTAGCGAGTCGGCATCTGGAAGTTGCAGTGACGTCAACTGGGCCAGTTGAGAGGCGAACGAGGCGCGGGATAATGTGTATATAGAGCCTGGGCGATTGTGACCGGGCGTGAAGTACGAATTCAAGTTGGGAGCGTAGTCGGTAGGAGTCGGCGCGGGAGAAGCGACTGGTGGTATATCTTTTGGAGGAGGTGGTGGAGGAAGATCTGCCCTGTCTGGGGATGGGGGACGTGTGGTTCGTTCGATGTGCTCTCGCCGAGTATCGAGAGTGACCTTTGTTCCATTGCCGTTGGTGTGGTCTGGAAGGCGATACTTTTGAGTATCCATATCCAAGGGTTCGGGTTGTTCGATCTCAGGCAATAGGATCGCAACAGACTCGTTATCCTCAATAGTCAGCGTCGACAGCATGAGAGAGGGCTCGAGGGCGACGGGCTTTGGTGATGGAGAAGCGCCGGCGCCCTTCCACGGGCGACCGCGCCGAGAGATAACCGATTTGATCGAACCCGCTTGGTGCTTCTCGTCGAGCTGTCGAAGTTGATCCTCGTCTAGGCGACCGATATGATTGATATGGGGTGTACTCGGGGGCGTGGATAGTTTTTGAGAGCTAAAGCCGAGAGCTTTTAATCGTGCAGCTAATCCGGGAGAAGTCTTGCGAATGTTGGAGGAGGGTAGGGGTGACTTTGGAGTAGGGAATGAGTAAAGAGCGTTTGTTGATGTTGATGTCGCCTTTGCTGTGGCGCAAGGGGTAACCGCGACGGAAGCACTTGGAGTCGTGTTTGTCGTGGAAGGAGTGGTTGTGGGCGAGGCAAAATTAGTTGCCGTCGTGTCAATGACAGAGGATGAAGAAGTGAGCGAACTGGAATTAGGATCCGGGGCGTAGGTGGAGGAGGGATTGGATGAACCAGGGTTGAATGGCAAGTGAGATAGTTGGCCAGGGACGTCAGCGAAATTCAGCAGGCCGCCGGCGGGTGCATCATGGTCCTGGTCGCTGTGGCAGTGGTCGCTGGCGAACTGGCCCACGTCGATAGATCGATTGGCTTCAGGGCTCGCAGCAGGCGTCGCCAAAAAAGGATATGGGTTTGAGTTGTTTTGGACGGCAGATGTCGTCGCGTCCCGATTTTGGGAGTTCATCTAATCGTTGGAGTTTGTCCCTTTCAAAAAACGAGGGACGACCGGCAACCTATTTTAGTTAGAATTGGCTGAAAGCCCAGGTGTGAAGCGCTGATCCAGGTCATAGAAGCCAGGATCTGATGGATGCGTTCGGACGTTTAAAAACCGTAAGCGAAATGCTTTCAGGTTCTCGTCAGGTCAATTGTCCAGATCGAAAGTAGAAAAATAGGAAATAGGACAGATTAAATCAGGTTGTGAGTAGCAGCCAAAGGGCGTCCTTATGCCTCTCCCTCCGGCTTCTGTCTCCCTAACTTAAGACGAATGAATGTCTTGCCCTTCAGTGCCACAAATCACACTCTAGCCCAACCATGCGAGATCCACTGTCATGATACGGATAACTACTGCGCAGCTGCTGTAGCTGGAAGTGGATGGCAGTGTCGTGTCAATGACAATGCCAGGGGGGCAGGGAGATGGTTGGTGAATGATGGGAGGGATGAATGCTCCGTCATTCACATGCACATGTGAATGTGCACAGAGTCTTGGGTCGGAACAGAAAAGTTAACCTCCAAGGTTTGAACTATACGAGTAAAAGTCAATGAGCTAAGAGCATGGACTAATACGACATAAAGTGGCTTACTTATTTTGTCCCGTGTACTCTCGGTCAGTGGGGACGGGAGCTTGAGTGGAGCTATGATGCACTATATCTGAGGGTCTTCAGGTGGCCGTAAGCCGCTGACACGATTGGAGGTTGAATGGACGCCCTGCAAATGCAAAGAGCTCCTGCAGGAGAGAAGAACCAGTGCCGACCAGTCACTAACAAGGTGTGGACCAGTGATGAATTGGCAAATACCAAGCGATACTCTTGATAACCAGTCGAATTGACTGAAGGCTGGATAGCTTCAAGCTAGAGCCAGGCAGACAAATAAGAGGTCCAGGCGGCAAGATAGAACAAAATGGGTTTGAACCAAGTAAGAACAATTTGGTCCAGAGCAAAGGCTATGATTGCTCAGACGGAAAGGAATGAAGATGTCGCGTCGTACTCTGATCAATTACGAGCCAACGGTAAGTATCGTCTCGTCTGATGGGGTTCGAGAGAGATGAAAGTGCCTGGCGGGGACAAAAGGGGGCCAGTCAAGCGTTTCGGATGATGGTCGTATTGAGAATAAATGAGACGTGTCCAAAGCAGTAGATGGGGAAAACAGCCGGATTGTAAGAAGTAGGCGACAGGAGATGAAGCAAGGTAATAAATGTCGAAGAAAAGATTGCTGGCTAATAGTCTAGCCAAAAGGTCTTTAGATGAGATGCCCAAAATGGAAGGGTCAAAGGCAATGGGTCAACTTGTGGCAGGATCGACCAAGGTTGAAGCAAGCCTGTATCATCCATCAACGTCCAGGGGAGCTCTATCACTCTATTGACTTTTGATAAACTAATAAAGAATCATTAGACTTAATCCGGCCGATCTAGATTATACGTTTCTGTCAAAACGTCAAAGAGTCTGCATAAGGAAAAAAAAGCAAGTTTATGGGTCGCCATTGAAGAAACATACCCTTGATCATCACTGTTCGCAAAGAAAGAAACAGAATGAGAATACGTACGAATGGATACCTACAACACGTTGCATCCAATCTAACGCCACCACGCAATACAAGACGAAAATATTAATACCGATGGAACAATAGATTGACGGGCAGAGACGGGGGTGATACCCAACTTACCGGGGGTTTGGATCAGATGAACATTGTCGTCACTTTGAAAAACTATTTCTGATCTGATACAGCACTCCAACACTCAGTCCCTGGTCACTGATCTCGCCTAACAATGACCGGCTAATTAGCGTCTGCTAATAAGTTCATGGATGGGTTAACATCGATCAGGTATCCGTATCGATGGTGTTCTTAGTAGACGAGCTTGTAAAGTGGACAGCAAGTAGAGACGATATGATATCTTGGAACATGATCAGAAAAGGAAAAGATAACTTCGGAAGCTGTATGTATCCGTGTAAGCTTAATTAGGTAGATTTAAAGTGCTGTGCTATGTACAAGGATTGTTGATATATATATGCAGGTATAAGCCATCATAATGATTGGACCTAAAGATCGTCATAAACTATCTAAAGTGCATAGAATATAATGGATACTTTCACAAGTGTAGGGTTGACGAATGACTAACAGCACTGATCAACTTCTTTTGCGCATAAATCCAATAACAAAGATATGCACGTATTCAATCTCGGGGTCATCCTAGCGTTGTGTTCGGGCTGGGGAAGTTGAGGGTCTCTGTCAGTCATCAGGATCATGGATCGATTCTGAAACTCATGGTTATCTCGCGATATCCGTAGCAACGGAATTCCAATCGATATTAGGAAATAAGTAAGCAGGACGCTCGGCGTTAGCAACTTATTGGCGAGCAAGTAGTTGTGCATTGAATGAAGCTCAAACTCAATGCCCGTTTGTGTGAGGTTGCCCAGGGAAATGATATTGAAGTCGTTCTAGAAATTGTCAATCGCGATAATAAAGAGAGCTCTGTTGCTGTTTGCGTCGGTCTCTATGATATCTCGATCCGACTCCATCTTTGAACCCCTGACTTTTGTCCCGTGCATCTTCTGGCTGTGGTGTAGTGCAATTATTATTGTGCTACTAGACTAGAGTCATCATCAACGTTTCCTTTCCTCTTTGTCTCGTACAGAAAGAAGCTTACTGCAGGGTTCATTGCCGTTCCTGTCTGTTCCTGTTCCTGTACCTAACTGAACTCCTTTATACCTGCATGTGGTGTCACCAATGCTGATCTTTATCCTCTTTCAGCCTAAGTCGTACACCCCTTTGTTTACTGAAGAAATGGACGTCTTATTAAAAATAAAATAAAAAGATATCACGACAATCATGATATCAGCCGACCAACTCTCCCATATTGATCGATCTTGTTCACTAACAGCAAACGGCTTCTGGAAGACACGGAAGCTCCCTCAGATCCTTGTTCTACTTACCAGGGAAAACGGAGTCACTCGCCTGAGCTCTCACTATTATTCTCCATCGCCGTTAATAATAATTCACCCCCTGTCATGTCCTGTCCTGTCCACTCGGTATTAGCGAAAACGGATGAACTGGAGCTTGTAGTTGGAGGCCCAGGTCCAGTGTAATTTCGCCCGTGCCTGTCCCGCCAACCATTCAAAGTCAAGCCCGGCCTTTCCATCAGCCAGGGTCGCCCCATCACCATTGGAAAGCTAGAAAACCCCCCCTGGAAAGGAAATCATCCATCCATCCAATTGCCCCTTCACTCGTCTTTCGGCTCTTTTTAATTAATCTAATTCCTCTCCCCTCCTTGTCCTGCCTTGTCCTGTCTTCTCTTGCCAGGCATCATCTTGTCTTGTCTTGTTCTGTCCTGCCTTTTCTGTCTTGTTCTTCTTTCGCTACGGTACTCTTCAATACCTGTCCACCGACCCTCGTTTCTTCTATTCGCTCTCTCATCCTCTATATCACCCTCTGCTACCTATATTGGCCGTAGACAGCCCAGCCCAGCCCTGGCCCCATTCACCTCAAGCTATTGGAACTACCAGCCGAGCTATCCTGTGCGAGCTATCGTGTCGAGTGGGACTCATCATCTCTTGTGTCTGTTTGTGCACCTGTATAAGTGCAGATCGTTATTCACATCACATCACACATCACGTCACGCACGAATTATCGTCCACAAAATAGCAAGGCTGATTCCCCGACGGTTGTCCCTCGTACAACGCTGCACATCGACATTTCCAGCTGCATCACCACAACACACTAGACTAGCCATTTCCTTGTACCGCAGAGCAAACACGACATGATGGCCACCACCAACAATCAAACACCGTTACTTCGCTGCGAGTCCCCGCCTCCAGACGCCCTGCCGACACCAGCCCTCGGCGCATGCCCGGAACTCTCTCGCTGCGTGTCGACAACGTCCTCTTGGTCTCATGGCAGTAACGATGCCAACTCTCGGGATTCCCTCGGCATAGAAAACTACAACAACCGCCATTCCACCGGCAACCTCGACGTCACCAGCATGAAGCAGCGCCGCGATGTATCGACTTCGAGACACTCCAGCTACAACCTCGATGGTCGAAGCCGTCGTCGTGGCTACATGCGACCACAAGGAACAGATTTCGCCGAGAGTGCACGATCTCGTGAGAGTGTCATGAGTCTCGGCAGTATCGCACATCTGCAGTACTACTTCGCTAGAACAGGCCTACTTGACGGCAAGGGTGGCCAACTGGCTAGAAAGAAGCAGCAACGTGCAACTCTCGATCTTTCATCTTTGGATACTAACACCGGCTCATTGCCCAACATTGCCGGTTCGGATGTCGATTCCTATGCTTCCACAAGCAGTAGCCCAGACTTTAGCTCACAGGGATTCGGCAATGACATCGTCGAATCCCCAACCGAAGAGATGGAGGAGTTCTTTGATGACACCTTCAGCGATGTGGGAGGTAACATGCTTCCCCCCACTGTGAGCACCTACCACCACCGAGAAAACGTGGTCCCGAAGCCACCTACCATTGAGGAGCTCAAGTTTGAGCTTGAACAAGCGCTTGGTGATGCAAAGGATGCCTTGGACGAGGTAGAGGCGCGAAGAGCCGGCACTTTTAAGCCTCCGGCCGATGCCCCTGAATACCCCAACATGCCAAAAGAGCACACCCAGGGATGGTATGAACTCCAGGGAATGCACATTCTAGATGTTGCGACACTGGCCATTCGCGCAGCCAAGATGTACTATACGGCTCATGAGCTGCCTGACCGCCTTGACTCTATTAAACCCGAGAAGCAGGTCAGGGCGGACCTTTTGGGTGTGATGGAGACTCTCAGACAGATGGCCACTAGAAATTTCAAGGAAGGCATGAAAGAGGAGGAGATCAAGACCATGACCAACTGGATCGACAGTGTGTTTGATATCTTGAAGCAGGAACAAGAGATTGAGGATGCAGAGATTGCTGAGCGAGATGGATGGATCTGGCTCAAGGGCGACTGGACTGACCGTGAGTTGGAGCGAGAGCGACAGTTCCTCCTCTCCATGGACACAACCTCTGAGCCCCTGCCCGAGTGGAAGCCAATGTCGGCTACAGACGAGAAGCCCACCCCTTTCCTCGAAGCCATGCAGGACGGTGTTCGGCTTGTCAAGCTTCACAACGCCGTTGTACACAAATCACGAAGACGATTTGGTGCTATCGGATCATACCACACCGATACTCAGAAGCCCTACCGCTGTGCCGACAACCTGCGATACTGGGTCAAGGCGGCCGAACTGCGCTTTGAGGTCATGCTCAAGGTTGACGTTTTGGCTGTTCAGTATAACACATCCCCTCAAGCCTGGGTAGATTTTGAGGCCGCCATTCTCAAGTGGTCTCGCCATGTTCGCGACGAGGTTACCCGTGAGCTGGAGCTATAGCATAGCACAAGGCCTCCACACAGACACTCTTTTGTTTCTTTTTCCCCACAGTGATCGAGGGATATGCCCAGCTCGATTCACTGGTATTCTAATGATTGGACGTTGAGGATTCCCCCCTGGAGTTTTGTCGGTTTTGTTTTCTTCTCTTTTTCTCTTGCTCTCATTTTCTTTGTCTACTATTTTTTATATTTTCACCCTGGGAGGAAGGATATTATATGAAATTGCATATTGTGCAAAAACCTCGGAGGGTTCTTCTTCTTTTTCATCGACACGACAGAAGCGCTTTAGAACATTTGTATTCCCCCTTTTTTCGACGATTTGGGCTTGGAGAGTCCTTAATCCCCCTTTTATTAGAGAGAACACCATTACATTCTAGCATATACCCATTGCATAGGCTTTATGGAGATGAAGACATGTTCAGCGTTAGGCTGGTAGACTGAATACAAAAAAACTAAATGAAGTAAAAAACAAATACATATTGCATAGGACAATAGCTTCTACATTTGCACCTGTGATTTCGAGCACAATGTATAGCATCACATGGGATTAGGAAAGCAGCACGGGTCACATATTTGGATTTTAAGACATTGATGATATTAAAGTTTATTTTCCAATTTTTATCCTCCGATTATTTATCTAGATAAAAGGTGTTTATGCCAAACCAAAAGCAAACCAGAAATTCAAACTGTCGTGTACCAAGCCGATAAAACAGGCCATCTACTTACTGTAACTCCTTCAAAAGTGTGGATATCATATCATAGCATACCGTATCGTCCCATTCCATTCCATTTCCGTTCTCAAGCTCATTAGTAACCCGCCCCTTACTCGATGTCGATCTTGTGGATCTCAGTCCACTCCTTCTCGGCCTTGGGAACAGAGATGATCAAGACACCATCTTCCATCTTGGCGGTGATGCCCAGGCCGTCAACCTCGTCGCGCTCGTCAGCTCCCACGGGAGGAAGCGTCACGGTGCGCTCAAACATGCCGACCTTGCGCTCGCTGGAGGCGAGAGTGTTGAGGAAGGCCTCGTCGCCGGGGCGGTGGACGACACCAGAGATCTTGAGAAGGCTGCGGGCGGCGTCCCAGTTGAGACCAATGTCCTCCTTCTTTGCGCCGGGGAGAGCGACGTGGATGACGTACGACTTTTCGGCGTTGAAGACGTCGATGGGTGGGTTGAAGGAGGAGTCTGATGATTCGGTGGTGGTAGCTCGGTCTTGGTTCTGAGTCTCCTGGAACTGCTCGCGCATGTTGCGGAAGAAAGGATGGCTGGCCCAGCCGCGGAACATAGCGGGAAAGTCAAAAGGGCTGCCGTAGGGAGGAGGAGGAGGGTGAGGTCCGTGGTGAGGGCCATGATGGGGACCATGTCCATGAGGGAAACCTCCACGACCTCGGCCACCTCGAGGACCGCCACGACCACGACCACGACCACGACCAGGCCACTGAGGACCAGTTCCGCAGTGGCTCTCCTCGGGAGCAACTTCCTCAGGGTCAGGGACGTTCAAGGTCTCATCAGAAGGGCGGCTGTCAGTGCTGGCAGCTTCGTTTGGCTGCTGGCGCTGCTCGTTGCGGTTGCGAGAGTCGGGAGTGTTATCACCGGCGAACCAAGGACCCCAGACGAAGCCATCGGCCTCGGGAGGTGGGGGAGGACCACGAGGACCTCGAGGAGGGCCGTGATGGGGACCAGGAGCACCAGCTCCAGGTCCTCCATAGGGGAAACCGGCCATGAAAGAGGGAAAGGGAGTCTCGGTTTGGTGGTCAACGCCACGGCCGGTTCCCTGGTTTGGGTCAAACTGCTGGACAAAGTCCCAGAAGTTCATGTTGTTGTACGGATACTGGGGTGGACTCATGATGAAGGTGTATGTATGTTCGGTAAGTTGTGAGTTGATAGTAGGTAGTAGATAGTAGATAGTTAAGTAGGTAGGGAGTGTTTGTAGTGTTTGTACTGGTGAGTAAAGCTGGAGGTAAATATCATGTCATGGAGGTAGGTAGCATACGATTTATATAAAAAATTCTCCATATTAACTAGATGGGGCATCTCGTCCGCTAGGAGGCGAGATCTAGACACATGCGTAACCCGCATCGTAACCTTGATTAGGCAAAGACAAAGCACGTACGCAAAACAATTCAATCGAACCATTTAGACATGCGGAGAAGGGGAAGAATGTCTGGCTATTCGGGACATTCTTGTCCGCGCGTCCGCTCACAAGGACAATCCAGACGAGTTTCGCCTCCAAATCGTGTCCGAGTCTGGGGTTAGAGAGAAAAGAGAGTGTGAGCGGTCCCGAAGGTCCAATTAAACGTCCGGGGGCGAATCGTTTGAGACACACTTTAAATTTCAAGGTCTGGGCTGGTCCGTTGATTCGGTGCCGAGTTTCTGTGCCTCGCACTTTTCTAACGTGCGATGGGGCGGACAAACACACAATAATCTGTCCGCGCTTGGAAGAGTGTAGCAGCTAAAAGAATCCATTAGCATATTTTCGCTGCCTAAAGAATGGACTAATTTGACGACGCCTGAAAAGCTGAGTCACTGGTTGTTAGTGTCGATATGTCGTCGCCACATCAGATCAGATTGATCAGTATTCAGTAGCCGCGTGGTCCTTGAATGTTATTGTTGTGATTTGATTTGTTAAAATATTTTAATTTTATTGACTTGGGCATGGAGAGAACGACTCTCTTACGTTTCTACCGATCACCCTGCCCGCCCTGGCTTGTGATTGATTGTCTACTCTGATTTGGGTTGTCTCACCACCTAAATCTGCCCACTTACCACCTACCACTTACACGGCTAGTCTACGTAACCAATATTGCCTGTCACTTGTTTGCGCACGCGGCAAAGCATGAATAATAGTATTTTCCGAACAAAGGAAATCTTCAATATTCATTTCAACCATCGAGACAAATCGACATAACTAAACGAATTTCTGACTAAGATCATCCAGCAAGTAGCCACTTCAGACCTTCAGCAGCATCCCTCTCACGCTTCTGCGAGATCTCGAGTTCCGGAAACATAGCCCAAAATGCATGAGGTAGGCCGGGATAGATATCAATCTTGGTGGGCACACCTTCGTCCTTGTAGACTTGCTCAAGAACAATGCTACAGTCTCGCAAGGGATCCATCCCACAAGCCTGGAAGTAAGTCTTGGGAAGCCCTGCATGACTGGGAAAGGCAACTGGAAATGCCAGTGGGCTCTTCATGTCGGGCTTGTACTTGGCTGTTGTCTCTTAGTTAGTATGGTGACACCTATCGTGACTTGAACTGGGATAACATACAGTGAATGAATTTTATCGACTCGGTACTAAACACGGGAGCCTTGGCGCACTGCTCAAAGCTGATGAAGTGGTCCCTGTATTTCTCAGGAACTGTCTGATCACTGACCCCAGACGTGATGGGTGCGTAGACGCCAGTCAGGGGAGGGTCGTTCTTATTGTCGCGATATAAGTGCGACACAGCCAGAGATATATCCGCGCCTGAGCTGGTGCCTCCAATGATGAAGCCCTTGGACGGGTTGATCCCGAACCTATCTCCATTCTGAGATGCCTACTTTGTTTTAGTGATCTCATCCACAATCATTTTGTCGATATATCGAGATGTACCCACCCAGACTGTTGCATCAAAAGCATCGTTGATAGCTTGAGGAAAGACATGCTCGGGAGCATGACGGTAGTCCACGTTGAGAGCAACACCCCCGAGCTTTGTGAACTGAGCACATAGCCCTGCCTCAGTCTCGAGATCACCGGTGACAAAGCCGCCACCATGGAATATGATCAACCCAGGGCGTCCATCAGAGGGAACATCGTCTTTTGGCGTGTACGATCGTGCATTAACCTCAAAGCCGTCCCGAAGAGGTATCTTGAAGTCTTGCATCTGATAGGAGAGAGTCTCTGGGTCGGGCTTAGGTTGGAACTGCCTAAGCTGTGCCATCATCTCTCTGAAGCCATCGAGATCAGTGTTCATATCCCAGCCGTTGAGCATGGGATTGTGAGCTCTGATGACCTGTGCTACTGTCAATGATCTGAGTGATTATGAGATCAGGTTTAGGGACTGACGGGCTCGAATTCGGGGTGTGCATCTCCAAGAGCACGGGTTTCCTCGATAGTGAGCATGATAAAGTTGTTGAATAAAATGTGGAATAGATATATGTTCGAGTGGATGATGGTTCAGTCTATCGAATTGCCTTAATAGACTCGACATTTGTGTAGTTCCATCTCTATAAATGCGACCTCTAAAAGTTGAGAATGACGTCAAACTGCAAAGCGCGAAGTCATCGCGACGCCACGTGAGAAGTAACCAGTGATTGGTCAGCTACGTCAATTCAGCTTAGAAATTCGCCATTTGAAAGAAAATGGCCTGAAGAGATGGTATTTGCGGCCCGTAGATTCGGTAACTAGCTCCAACGTCAACTTAGCCGGCTATTCTTTCTCTTACCAAACTTATCACTCTACCATCCGAATAGTAATACCTTCAAATAAATCATACACAATGGATGCTGCTCAAACAACACTCTGTTCGTCTCCTCTTCCTGTCCATCCGCTTCAATTCCTGCTAACCTGACCCTATAGCCTCGCCTGTGAGCGCTGCCGCAAACGTTGCGTCCACTTCCACCACAGCCACCAACAAGCCCAAGGTGAGCCTCACCCGTTGACCACAACTGTGTCTGCAATTGCCATACTAACACTCTCTCCCCAAAGCCCTGCTGTGTGTGCAAGGACGAAAAGGCTAAGCGCGATGAGTGCATGCTCTTCTCCAACGCAAAGGACCCTGCCGCCGACTGCAAGTCTATGATCGACCAGTACCGATCCTGCATGTCGGGCTTTGGATTCCAGGTTTAAGCAAGACAAAAAAGGCGACGACTGTCGATGACGAAATGATTCCTATGGTCACATTCTGTGGGCCGTGTACAACATTAGACGATATAGTGTAGAATTACGGGCAATCCATGCATTTTCCTCTCCAGTTCACTTGACTGTTGCTGTTAGCAGTGGCGTGACATTTCTAATATGGCCAAGATATTGTGCATGTCATAGCAATGACCTTCACATTGTGTTCTCCCATGTTCTATCTGTGCTTCAGATTCAAGCAGATTGGATAATTCATAAGATGGTTATGTCACATAGGCTCTAGCTTTCCATCCGATACTGCTCATCCACCGACCGACGCTGACCTGAGATGACCCAACATGTCAATCACGTCGTCTTTCTTAGTATCTTGTCTCATTAGCATTGTCTTCTCTACTCTTGAAGCCTGCCTTCATCATCCCCTCGACTACCTGGGTTGAAAAGGCAACTTGGTTGACGAGTGTCTCCATCTGCCGTTCGATGTCTCTCCTGCGCTCAATGATTTCGATAAGCCTGGTGATAATAGAAGCAACGACTTCGAGTCTATAGAAGGGCCAGGTTTCAGCTGAGAATTTAAGAAGAGCGGAAAGAGACACTTACTCTGTAGTGCGTCGGTCTTGTTGAAATGCGACAGCACGAGAGCGCAAGTCTGCCATTTCGGTGGCCGTCTCCTGCACGATCTCAGACATGCGGTCGTTTCGTTCTTTCTTTAGCTAATAAATGGAAGATTGATTAGACAGAAGGAAGGTGAGAATGGAATCTTGTTGGAAACCCACCTGAACAAGTTGGTGTTGGGCTTGTATACCGATTGCGCCAGGATCGCTTTCCTCGTTGCCCGAATGGTTGCCTGCGTTTCTTCGTGCCATGGTCGATTAGGTAGGTAGTTTTGATTGACATATGAACGAACGAGAAGGATTATTCAAGTCAGATGTTGGCTTTGCTTCAAGGGGTATTCCACATTGTTGTGATGAGGGGCGATCTAGTGCTTCCATTAGGCAACTCGCAAGGAAGGAGCGACCTCCTTTGAACAACCTACCTGCCTACCCCTATGGCAAAGTTGAATCTCACGCTACTAACAAACATCACTATCATGTCAGCCAGTTCTCGCGTAACTTTCTCTAAGTGACAATAACAGAAGTTGATGTTGAATAATAATTATGGGAACTTATGCAATTATGCCCTACTTATTGCCTTCTAGTAGAGATCCCATAAAGGAGACTTGGGTCATATCAATTAGCAACAGTAGGCAAATGACTGCAATGCATATTAAGAAGATCCCCTTTAAAATGCAAGAATCTCCTACATCGGGTATGATATTGCTACCATTTTAATGGTTTATGGGCATCATCGAATTACATACTATGTACCCCAGTCATAGTGCACACCGGTACTATCGTCAATGAAGATATTAGTGTCGGTGGTAATTAGAATCCTCTGCCACACCCCTGGCTGCCCAGTGAAGCTATCATCACTTTCCTCCCGACGCACTTGTCAACCTCTCGACAGCTCACACTCATTCACATGTAAAAACAACCAACCGATGAGCAGACATACAAAAAGGAATAAAAACCAAAAAGTTTGCCAAGACTGGGGTTCGAACCCAGGCATCTCTCGATACTGCAGGATAACCTAGAAACAGGAAATACTTAAATGCAGCGCCTTAAACCACTCGGCCATCTTGGCGTTAAGAGTTTCATTTCTTTTTTTGATACTATATTGGCACCGCAGTTGTGTGACGCCGCAAGTCGTTGAGGTAGTTCCAAGGGCATCACAACTTCAACTGAGGCATCGGTAAATGCCTTGCCATCGTCGATTGCAGCGCCATCGCTTCAAGAGTTTCTACTGTGAATGATATCTCACTGTCTTTTCTCTCATCTACTTGACTATTGTGAGCTACCAGACGTCAACTGCAGGCTCGGGCATCAGGGGCCATCCTGTAGAAGCAAATCCACATATTCTCCTGTCTTGAGGTATCTATAGGCAGCGTCTCCAGTAGTCATCTACAGATTGTACAATATATCAGATAGATAGTAAAGGAAATTATCATCACATATGTCAATTATGGGTGTCATTGACCCAGTCTATACAGTTCAATACTTTTAAAGCAGACTCAGAACCCATTTCGGTATTTTCATACAACCCAAGGCAGATCCTGCTGAGGGGATATCTCACTCTATCGGGTCAAGGCAATGTCGTCTATCCTCAGAATCATCTTGACAGTCTCAGCCGCCAGCTCGATCGCACTTGTGCTAACGAGGAGAGGCTGCAACACATTCTCCTTGGAGATGTTGGTGTTAACACCTCCCGACTTAATACTAACACCAGCGTTCTTGTCGCCCATCTCGTGGCGGTGTCGCAGTTCTGTGACAACCTTGATGCTGTTCAGACCAGCATTCTCGGCCAGTGTGGTGGGGATAACCTCAAGAGCGTCTGCAAAGGCCTTCCAGCAAATGGCCTCGGTACCTGTCAAGCTACGCGCTTGCTTGGAGAGCTGTGCCGCAATCTCAATCTCAGGGGCACCGCCACCAGCGATGAGGGCCTTCTTCTTGACCAGACATCGCACAACACAAAGAGCATCGTGCAGACTTCGCTCGGCCTCCTCCAGAATCAGAGAGTTGGCACCTCGAACAACGACAGACACAGTCTTGCCGACAGACTTGGTACCGGTAACCTTAATCATGCGCGATCCGGAAGATTGAACCTCCTCAACCAAATCAGCGTATCCCAGCTTATCCTCGGTGAAAGAGTCAATGTCGGCAATGGGCTTGCAGCCAGTAGACTTGCAGATGAACTCAACCTCATCACGCTCAATATCCTTAACAGCTAGGATGCCAAGCTTGGCCAAAAAGTGTAGTGATAGGTCGTTGACGGCATCTCGTAGGATAGACTTCTGGATAAGCAGGACATTGCACTTGGCCTTCTTAATCTTCTTGGCCATGTTGAGAAGGTATAATCGCTCCTCCTTAACGATCTTGTCCATCTGCCGGTAATCGTTGACCTGAATGGTGTTCTCCATCTGTAGGCTGTAAGTAAAAGTTCATAGCTATCCAGGTTCAGTACGACTTACGTCAGGCTTGGGAGGGCTCAACTGGAACTGGATGAGACCAATTCGAGCCTTCTCCATGCGGGCAGGACCGCCACCGTTCTTGAGGACAGGCTGGGTAAGGACCAGACCATCGACAAGCTCACTATCCTCGATCGTTCCACCAACTCGCTTGACAATTCGGATGTTCTTAAGATCAACGTTGTCGGCAGTCTTGAGGTCGATAGTCTTTGTGACCGAGTTGACCGCCATGGGTCCAAGCAGGTTCGAATATTGTGACACGATCTTAGATGACAGAGATGTGTTGGCGGCTTGAAGGAGCGAGGAGGTGTCGCTAAGGGTGATGGGGAGGGACATGTCGTGAAGGACCTCGACGGCAGCGGCGGCAGCTCTTTGGAACGACTCTGAAATGACGGAGGGGTGAATACCCTTGGAAAGAAGTCGGTCAGCAGCACCGAGAAGACTGCCACAAATGACGACGACGGAGGTTGTTCCGTCACCAGCCTCGACATCCTGAGCGCCAGAAAGGTTGACAAGCATCTTTGCTGTGGGATGCATGACAGCCATGCTCTTCAGCATGGTGTTTCCATCGTTGGTGATGATAGTTTCGCCCTTTCCACCTCGAATCATTTTATCCATTCCTCGAGGACCGAGGGAAGTTCTGATGGCATCGGCGACGGCTATATAATCGTTAGCCTAGTTGGAGTTTGTTGTTGGACCGGAGGCGCCATACCTCGGGCAGCGACGATGTTGGAAGAGCGCACCGCCATAGGCTTCTCCTTATCCTGTCCATATGGTTAGCGGGGTGAAGCTCAAGAGCTTGATTCAAGCTGTCCTTACACGAAAAGTAGCATTGCTGGAAGCACCTCCTGCAGGTGCAGAAGCCATGGCCGGTGCAGACATTTTTGAGAATAAATTAGCGGTCGCTTGAATCCTCAAAGTAAAGAAGTGATGTTGATGGCGGGGCTTTGAAGGAAACACGGCTGAACTTCTTGGAGATGTCCCACCTCCCCCTAGGCTGCCCTACTCCGCCATACAATTGTCGACTTAGAAATTTTGGATCGGGGGTACAGATCATCCAGCTCCGAGGGGTTCCTTGGGCTAGCCTTCTAAGGGTCTAGTGTGCTGCGTTGCCTCTGCCAGCGCCCAACAGCCACTACCTATTGCGTGGGCCCGTGCTCCAAGCTCGCTCAAGGCAACTCACAGATTACGGAAGGCCTTCGGTGACACCTCCAACTCCAAACAAGCACGGCTCCAACATCGACAATTCGACTCTCATTCTCCCACATAGATATTCCGTCACCACCTGCACTCCCAAATATCAGCGAATCCTTTATTTCACGCATTTTTAGACGACAGGAGACTTGCGGATTTCATCATGGTCAGTCGATGTGTATCCATGGAAGCTCGACTGTGTACCATACTAACACCTACACCAGCCTTCCGCAACCGGCTCAAACTGGGAGAAGTACCAGAAGAACTTCGCCGACGATGAGGTAGAGGAGAAGAAGATCACACCTCTAACAGACGAGTACGAACCGCCTTCTCTACAATAACAATGCGACTGCTCAGCTAACTTGCTCCCACAGGGATATCCAGGTCCTCAAGACCTACGGTGCCGCGCCTTATGGAACATCTATCAAGAAGCTTGAAAAGCAAATTAAAGAGAAACAACAAAGTGTCGATGAGAAGATTGGAGTCAAGGTTGGATTCATCATGCTTAGCACGGTATGCCATATTAATATTGATAGGAATCCGACACAGGACTTGCGCCACCACATCTATGGGATATCGCTGCCGATCGCCAACGAATGTCGGAAGAGCAGCCTTTTCAGGTTGCTCGCTGTACTAAGATAATCGCCGACGAGAAGGGTGACGAGTCCAAAAGCAAGTATGTTATCAACGTCAAACAGATCGCCAAGTTCGTTGTACAACTTGGAGAACGAGTCAGTCCCACGGATATCGAGGAGGGCATGCGAGTTGGTGTCGACCGCAATAAGTACCAAATCATGCTTCCCCTGCCGCCCAAGATCGATGCGAGCGTAACGATGATGACCGTGGAGGAGAAGCCTGACGTCACCTATGGCGATGTTGGTGGCTGCAAGGAGCAGGTCGAGAAGCTCAGAGAGGTGGTAGAGATGCCTCTGCTGTCCCCCGAGCGTTTTGTGAACCTCGGTATCGACCCTCCCAAGGGCGCCCTGCTCTACGGCCCTCCCGGAACCGGAAAGACACTCTGTGCACGAGCTGTTGCCAACCGAACAGACGCTACCTTTATCCGAGTCATTGGTAGTGAGTTGGTCCAGAAGTATGTCGGTGAAGGTGCCAGGATGGTCAGAGAATTGTTCGAGATGGCTCGAACAAAGAAGGCTTGCATTATTTTCTTCGAT
Organism: Fusarium graminearum PH-1; assembly: GCF_000240135.3. Lineage (NCBI taxonomy): Eukaryota > Fungi > Ascomycota > Sordariomycetes > Hypocreales > Nectriaceae > Fusarium > Fusarium graminearum. The sequence continues at coordinate 1,764,207 of NC_026474.1, forward strand.
GAAATCGATGCCATCGGTGGTGCCCGATTTGACGACGGTGCTGGTGGAGACAACGAAGTTCAACGTACTATGCTGGAGCTCATCACCCAGCTTGATGGTTTCGACGCTCGAGGAAACATCAAGGTCATGTTCGCAACCAACAGACCCTCGACATTGGATCCCGCCCTGATGCGACCTGGACGTATCGATCGAAAGATTGAGTTCTCATTGCCTGATCTCGAAGGCCGTGCCAACATTCTCCGCATCCACGCAAAGTCCATGTCTGTCGAGCGAGACATCCGATGGGAGCTCATCTCTCGTCTCTGCCCCAACGCGACAGGTGCTGAGCTGCGCAGTGTGTGCACTGAAGCTGGCATGTACGCCATCCGCGCGAGGAGAAAGGTTGCCTCCGAGAAGGATTTCCTCAGCGCAGTAGACAAGGTTATCAAGGGCAACCTTAAGTTCAACTCTACGGCGACGTACATGCAGTACAACTAGATATGTTCACCATAGCGAGAGGTGTAATTTAATGCGGTGTATGATTAGAGGGCAATTAGATGGCGGAACTTGGAACGTCACAATGAATAAATTGCTTCTGAAAGACATTTGCCTAAAATCAACTATTATACAATGAATGCTACAAATCGTAATGTCCCCATTGCTATGATATGGTCAAAATCTACCTAACGCTAATAAAACCCATCAAATACGTCAAAAAGGGAGGCCTTCAAGGCCCTTTGCCCGAAACACCATTCATTACCCTCTACCATCGCATAACAATGCCATGCCAGTAATCCCACGCCGTCCGGTTTTCCCATCCAAAATCAATTCCTCGGCTATAGCCCCCTGTATGAATATGAGGAGCCCAGGGGACGCCTGGCAAATCATCGTTATCCGTAAACAAACGCCATATGTGTTGTAAATATTCCAAATCATGAACCTTCCATCCGGGAGAAGCAGCCCAGGCATGTTACATCTCCTTCTGTGCCCCGTTCGATACAACAGCGGCTGCATACCACAGCCTGGTGTCCAACGGCTTTCCATCCTTCATTTGATTGTTGTTGTCCATCCTTGGAAGTGGCACTGTGTTGTGGTTCGTCGTCCACATCATCCATGTGGAAAGACCTTGAAAGCATTTCTTGCTCCGAAACTCCAGAAACCCCATCCGTGTTCCATCCATGACATTCGCGAAGACATACGAAGCAAGCACGCTCTCCGCAGCCTTGGCAGTCGGCAAAAGAGTCGAGGTGTGTCTTTTTGGTTGGTCTGCGGTGGCAGATGTGGCACGGAGCAAGAGCGTTTGTGACCCGGTTCTTATTAGCGGGCTGGAATTGCAACGCCTTGAGCTGCGATAAACGCCGGCTTCGGGAAGAAGTGCTGAGATCGTCCGTATCAAGGATATCGTCGTTGATCATACGGGGTCTCTTGGTCGTTGGAAGGACCTTTCGGAGTGGAAGCTCTGGCCGTTGTTTGCGGTAGTAAATATCCATGGAGTCTCCCGAGGGATACGTTGAGTACAACGGTCTTTCATCGTCATCGCTGTATCTTCGTTTGCGTCCTGAGTGGTTGTCTTCTCCAACAAAGGGCATTGTGAGGTGCTTTTTTGCCAGTGCTGCTTATGGACATGCACAGCGCGGCAAAAGAGGCTTATTTTGAGGGTAAGAGGCCGAGGGAACGAGATATTTAGTGATAGGAGTTTTATGTACTGAAATGGTAGAATGGCGTATGAGATGACCCGAGGTTGAAAGCAAGGAGGTGGGAGGAGTAAGTAGAGAGCTGAATAGAATTGATGGAGAGCGGTTGAGAGAGGGACGGTTACTGGTCACCAAGGCAGGCACCTTAAAGGCAACCTCAAGAAAAGTGGTTCTCCCATCGGCCTGTGTTAGGGTCATTGTGGCGCTAGCTGAGTATGGCCAATGAAACTACAGA
>NC_026474.1:1766289-1775214 GCF_000240135.3 Fusarium graminearum PH-1
GCAAGACTCCAATCGTAGTACTGTCGAATAAGAAGGTATTGAACGATTCATCTGATTTACACTCTAACATCCACTTCCAAACTTCATTCCATTCCACAACCAAACTTCTTTTATACCCGCCACCGCCGACAAAGGAGCTGCTCTAGGGGGCGACTAGTATACATATGAGATTTTGAGATCTTGCCCGTTTAGCGGCGGACCTTGACCTCCTTAGGAGGGTCGTAGGCGATCTTTCGAGACTTGAGCCAGGCCCACTTGTATCGCTTGACCCAGACGCTGACAGCCCAAAGGGAGGCAGAGACAACAAGAACCTTCATACCCATTCGCTTTCGGTCGTCCATCTCAGGCTCGGCAGCCCAGTTGAGGAACTCAACGACATCCTTGGCCATCTGAGAGGTGGTGGCGGGGGTTCCATCCTCGTATTCGACAAGGCCCTCGTAGAGGACACGAGCCATAGCGATACCGGTACCGGGGAAGTAGGGGTTGAAGTTCATGCCGGGGGCGACCTGGACACCAGCGGGAGGCTCCTCGGGGTAACCAGTGAGCAAGCTGAAGATGTAATCACAGCCACCGTGGCGGGCCTTGATGATGAGAGACAGATCCGGGGGCAGGGCACCGTTGTTGGCAAATCGGGCAGCCTCCTCGTTCTTGTAAGGGGGAAGCATGTAGTCGGCCAGCTTTCCGGGACGCATCTGGATCTCGCCCTGCTCATCGGGCTCACCGGGGTACTCGTTCTCCTCGGCAAGGGCCTTGGCCTCGTCGACGGTCAAGATGGAACCGACGAGAGTTCGGTAGGGGACTCGGCTAAGGGAGTGGCAGGACTGGCAAACCTCCTGGTAGACTTGGAAACCACGGCGGAGACTGCAAATGGTGTCAGTAATTCGGCATGGCGTGTTGAGTAGGATCGGTGGCATCTTACGCCTGGTGGTCGAAGGTCTTGAACCACTGGTTGTGGACCCAAGGGTACTTGGTAGGGTGAAGACTATATTGATAGTGTTAGTGACTGGTGATGCAATTACCGTGCGAATCATCGATATGCTGGGTTTATGCCTCATCATCCAAATAGTGACAGCATAGAAACACAGCAATCGAGAACCAGGGGTAGAACGTACCCCTCCTCAGCAGGAGTCATGGCAAAAGCCACAGGTCCATAAAGATGGTAGTACCAGGCCATGGAGCCGAGGGCGAGAGTGGTCGAGGCGGCGGCGGCCAGGTTCAGTCGAGTGGCAGTGGCATCGCCGGCGGCGTTGGCGCTTGAGGAAGCAGCACGCTGCAAAGAAAAGACAGTCAGCAATCTTGTACAGGCAATTGAGTCGAATTATAATGCGATTGGCGTGGTTGCGGCGTGTCGAGGTTCGTGATGATGATATCTCGGCAAACGGGAAGCTCGTTGGCAGAGGTGGTAGAATCGTGCCATACCTTGGCGATAGCGGAAGGGCCGTTGCGAAGGCCATTGAGGGTGCGCGTCGAGCGCAAACACGACCTAGCAAACATTATGGGCGAGCTAGACCGTCACTGCTGCGATCGAATGTGAGGCGGCGAGATGGGGAGGTCGTTCTCGGAGTCGGAGGACAAAAGGGCTCAAGCAGAGATCAATGGCAGCATCAGACAAAATCCTATCGAGCGTTCCAATAAGCCGCCGCTGATTGGATGCGGATCGGATCGGAGTCACGTGTTCTGCTACTCTTGCCTTGCTCGGCTGAACGGGCAGGTGACCTCCGCTGTGTGAGCCTTCCAAATTTTTCCGACATCCGGGTTAAAGTCGGGTTCGACAATCTGCATGACCGCTGGCGCCAGCTCGGCTGCCCGTAGCGATGGGAAATTGCAAAAAATACTAACCAGGGGGTTCTGTCCAAACCAAATCGGGCTATTCATTTACTGCCTAATTCTGCCTGCTACCCCACCCCCACCTTGGACTGAATTCATATTCACACCAAACTTGGACACTCTTTTGCATTAAACTTCTACTTTTTTCTTTGGGTTTGGAAATACAATAGCTCTTCTCTTTCCTTCATAGCGATTCGCTCCTTCATTCCTCTTTCCTATAGAATGGCTTCCCCCAACAAGGTGTTTTCCCTCGAGGGAAAGGGTCTCAAGCTCGACACTGCTGAGGATATCGAGGCTCACATTGCCCCTCTTCGATCTCAAGATGTCGAAGAGGTTCGCATTTTGGGCAACACTCTAGGCGTTGGCGCCTGCCAGCGCCTTGGTGAGGTTCTCGCGACAAAGAAGAACCTCCGAGTATGTACATCTCTCCTTAAACATGTCGTCAGTCGCCTAATATTTTACTACAGATCGCCAACTTCGCCGACATCTTCACCGGCCGACTCCTGAGCGAAATCCCCGACGCCATCTCGTCCCTCCTGACCTCCGTCCTCAACCTCCCCAAGCTCACCACTGTCAACCTCAACGACAATGCATTCGGCTTGAACGTCCAAGCGCCCCTCGTGGCCTTCCTCTCCGCACACGTTCCTCTTCAGCACTTGTACCTGAACAACAACGGTATGGGTCCTCATGCTGGAATCCTCATCGCCGATGCCCTGTCAGAGCTTCACGGCAAGAAGGAGGCCGCCCGAAAGGAAGGAAAGGAAGTTCCCGATCTTGAGACTGTTATTTGCGGCCGCAACCGATTGGAGAACGGAAGTATGACAGCCTGGGCAAAGGCTTACAGCCTGCACAACAAGATCAAGACGGTCAAGATGGTTCAGAACGGCATCCGACAGGAGGGTGTCTCGCACCTCCTGACCGAGGGTCTCAGCCACGCTTCTGAGCTCAAGGTTCTCGACTTGCAAGACAACACCTTCACCGTCACTGGTGCTAGGGCCTTGTCCAAGGTCGTTTCTAACTGGGCTACCATCCAAGAGCTCGGCGTTGGTGACTCTCTGCTGGGACCCAAGGGCGGCATTCTCGTAGCCAACGCTCTGGCTAAGGGCAAGAACAACAAGCTCGAGATACTGCGACTACAATACAACGAGATCCCTGCCAAGGGTATCCAGGCTTTTGCCACCGCTGCCAAGGACGGTCTGCCCGCCCTGAAGCGCATCGAAATCAACGGCAACATCCTCACTGAGGACGATGAGTCAATCATCGCCCTTCAGGAGCTCCTCGAAGAGCGCAAGGAGAAGTTCGCTGGCGATATCGTCAACGAAGACGAGTGGGGTGTCGACGAGCTGGATGAGCTCGAGGATCCCGACAGCGACGCTGAGGAAGAGGAGGAGGAGGAGGAGGAGGACGTCGAGCCTGAGGAGCGTGCTGAGAAGCTGGTTAAGGAGGCCGAGGAGGCTCAGGAGGAGCCCGTCATCCCCGTCAAGGACAAGGAGGTGGACGAGTTGGCAAAGAAGCTCGAGAAAACTGAGATTTAGACATGGATATACATGAACTGCACGATGATGACAATTCACTTCACAAGGCTTAAATGGAAATTTGATACCCCCTTTACAATAACATGGATGAACTGATCAAGCCGGACATGAGACAAAGTAGACTGCGAATTCAAAAACTAGGTCCAGCGATCTAAGAAAAGGTGTATGTGTGTTTTAGATAGATAGATAGATAGATAGATAGATAGATAGAAGGAGGCACTTCAATAGTGAGGTCTAATCACGACCGTGCAATGTACCATGAGCAACCATGTTCTTCAACGAGTACTGGAGGGAACAACAGCCTCCAGCAAACCAAGCTGCTCGTAATATGCTCTCAAGGTAGAATAGAACGTAGTCAACTATCTTTTCATGCACCCTTTTTCATATGAAAAGGTGATGTTATCAAGCATATAGCCTTGTATATTCTTATTCCTTCTGACATAGAATTGTATTCACTTGAAGACAGCAGGTCCTTGAATGATATATCTCCTTGGTTGCCGCAAATTAAGGGGGCCGTGAGAGAAGAAGGGTGTCTGTTAGGCACTACAAGGTACAATACATAATACATATGAGGAATCTAATAACGTTTGGGAGTGAAGAGGGAGAGAAGTAGTTTGTAAATTGAAAGCTAATGCTCCTCCAGCGCCGTCTGATCCATTTCCCTTAAAAGCCGGTTTCTCGTGATAATCTCATCCTTACTGACGACCATACAAATAAATAATAAATTCCACACAATATCCGGTCGTTCATGCATTCATCGCGTTTCCTTCATGTGCGTTTGGTGGCACATGTAGCTCATACATCGCCAAAAAAAGACTCCAAGTCCATTCTTCATCTCCTGACCTGGGTAGCCTGGATTGAGAAGCAGTGCTGTTCTGTTTATCAGCACGATAAAAGTGTTGTTCATTTACATAACATCCATCGTGTCCATCTCGGGTGCTCGGAACCCATGGCAGGCGCCATATTGGGATGCCATCGCCAGCAGCTGTTGCTCGCGGGCATAGTCGGGGCCCATGTAGACCGGGTCAGTAGCATGGGAGTAGAGTCCATAGGTGCTTCTAGGCTGAGAATCTCGAGCCTCTCGTTCTTGCTCTCTTCGCATAAGCTCCTCGTAGCCAGATGCCATGTATGGCTCCATCTCAGGCTCTTGCTGGCTAACCCATCTACCATCGTTTGTTTGGACCTGTGTGCCGTCCAAACTCATGACTTGATGTTGTTGGGACAGTCTATCGTAGCGGATGCGGGCTAGTTGCTCCTCGTTCTCGACAGTAGTGCTGCTCCATGCAAGAGCAGGGATATCGCCGCCGTTTCCAGGGGGGCAGATGTTCCAAAGCTCAATAAGTCTCTCTTGCTGAGGAGGCTCAGCAACCTTGAAAAGCTGGAGTTGTGAAGGGGTGAGTGTAGCTGGGTTAACACCATGGTGCAACAAGATGGCTTCGACACTCGGCGCTTGGGTCTGGGGTGGCTCAGAAGATCGACGAGGAATTTCCTGGTGCTGGGCCGCTTGGGTAATATGGGCTGAGTGTGTGTAATGAACGGAAGTGTAGACGATAGGCTCAGCATAGTCTGCTTTGGGCTGCTCTTGAGGCACAGGTGCAGGCTCAGGAACCGAGTTGAAGGTCAAGTTGCGAGCCAGGAGAGCAGCAAGCTCATCTTGTGAGTTCATGTTTTGCTGAGAGAAGGCCATGGCTGTTGTTCTTTGGTATCTAAAGGTGTGTTAGCATGTGTCGCACAAAACTGATTCGGGAGGAATGTGATAGGTACCAAGGTGGTTGAGTTCAAAGGGAGTGTCGAGATTGTGATAGTTAGGAGGGAGGGGCACAACAGTTTGTTGTTGTATGGAAGTATCAGAGCACAGAAGCGGTAGAATCAAAGGTCAGGGGAGTTCCTTGGGATCGTTTGTGAATATCAGGTCGATGTGACTGATGCAATTCTTGATTGAGGTGGCGGAAGGGAGCGATATATTGTTGTACGGAGGTGACTCGGGATCATGCGCAGGCGGACAAAGGAAGTGGTTCTTGTTCTTTCTTTTTTTATTTGGCAGCTAAGCTAAGCTTATAGAAAGTAGTCAAAGAAAACTCGAGGGTCTTTTGGAGGACAAGAAGAATATATAAAAGAAGCTTGTCTCTTGTTCTTTGCTTAAAGGACCCTTGGGTTAGGCCTTGACGGGCTTGGAGGGGTTTGTCTAAGGGCGGTGGACCGTTGGGTCGAGTTGCAGGGAGCGCACGGGGTGATTTGGTTAACGTTAGTGGGGAGATGAGCACGCCTGAGACGATCTTTTGTGAGGCGGTTTATGCGGTGATTCAGTAAAATTCAGGGCTTGGTGAGGGTATCGAGTCTCTTCTTTTTATTGATTCGAATGAGACCGAATAACACAAGGGGTTTTGTTGTTGACGTAAAGATTCAAGAATATCTTGAAGTGTGAATCGCGGGGGATGTTTCTCCCAAAAAATAATGGAGGGGCAATGGAAGGCAGGTGGTGGATGCATGGAACGTGGGACACTGCAGAACCGGCAGGGACAATGACAGTGGCACACCCAGTAAATTCAGGCACATTTCCAGGTCATGACGCAGTAAAGACACTTGGAACCGACTGACAGAGGCACATGATGACCCTCTTGACAACATCCATTTCTACAACACATCATCTCAACATTTTCTTATACATCATCTTTTGTATTTGATCTTCACCCCTTATGAGACTCTTGACTACATTTGGTACATCTCTTCCATATCAAGAAGGCATGAATCAAATTCACTCGCCTCATTCACGTCTTCACGCAAAAGGGATCTGATTCCAACTTTAACCCTTGTCTCATTGACCTGGCGTGACCCAATAAGCCTGTGCCACACGGCGACCGTCACACACTAATTGCTCTGCTATGCTTTAGTTCAACGCCGACATGGTTGTTGCTGCTGCATTTGCATTCTTTCCGAATCATCTGCTTTGACGTGGTTTATTTTATGTGAACTGTGCTGTTCTATTTGTCTCAATCTAGACTCGTGGTTCCAGGCAAATGAGAGAAACTCTGAGTGCCATCCATTGATATTCGCATCAGGCCTCAACAAACCTCAAAACTCGCCGCTAACTAGCAAAACGCTTACACGGCAAACGGTTAGGTGCCTGTTAGAGTGGCTCCCCAAAGGTCAACGCTATGTTAACTCTTATTACCTACCGCCTAACGAGAGGCATGCGAACTGAACGGCGTGCTCTAAAGTTGGGTCTTGATGCCAATGTTGTGTCCATTTCCGTTTCATTTTGGTCGCATTATAGTTATGACCTTTTTGAACATTCACTGAAAGTGAATAGATACTATTTAAGTTGAGGCTAAATACCATAGCATAACCAAATAAGAGATAACTGTGACAAACCCGAAGCTGAAACTGTCATCACCCTCTCAAACACATGGCATGCTCCGTCAGCTCAATACCGAGACTTGAAGCTAAACTCTCCAGGGATGTGCGGTTCTAGACATTCAATTCCTCTCCTGCAGGGGAGCAAGCAGATCGATTACTTGGGAGGGGAACTAACGGATCCTTCCACAGCCACTCCCGTCTCCAATATCTCTCGAGGCTGTGCTCTGGTGTGGCGCTCAATCGATAGCTCAGATCTTCACACCTCAGGCATCAGTAACCCACCCAGCCTTGCAGCGTACCGCCTGGTCAACTGCAACACGCAGCTCCAGGCTGCCTAGGTGAAGGAAGCTCCAAGCCAACACCATCGCAAACATCCCGACAACACAGCTCCCCTCCTCGTAACCAATTCCCGCCCGATCCCCTCCTCACTGTCGAATTACACTTTATCAACCTGACCAGATAAATCATTCATCATGGTAAGCTAATTAATTACCCACTCGGCCAAGCAACCATGCTTGTCGTCATCGGGGATAGCTTCAAGTGCTGACCTAGCTTGTCTCTTGATATAGACGTCGATAGGCACGGGTTACGATTTGCTCAACTCCATCTTCTCCCCTGATGGACGAAACTTCCAGGTCGAATACGCAGTCAAGGCAGTGGAAAGCGGCGGTACTTCGATCGGTATTCGAGCTAAGGACGGTGTCGTCCTAGCTATCGAAAAGGTCGTCTCATCCAAGCTCCTAAAACCCGGTGCCAACAAGCGCATTGCTACAGTCGATAGCCATGTCGGTGCTGTATGTCATCGCCCTTCTACAGCTACTATGCTCAGCCCATACTAATTTCATCAGGTATCATCCGGTATGGTTCCCGATGGACGTCACTTCGTCGACCGAGCCCGTGACGAGGCCCAGAGCTGGCGACAGAACTTCAAGACTCCTATTCCCACATCCGATCTTGCCAGCCGCATGGGTGGCTACCTCCAAGCCTACACCATGTACGGATCAGTTCGACCATTCGGTATCACCGCCATCCTGGGCGGCTACGACACTCCCGAAGAGACCCCAGTCGATGGCGAGGTGGGATCAGGACCCAAGGTCGGAGCTGGCGGCAAGGTTGAGGGCAAGCACGGCGGGCCCTTCCTCTACATGATCGAGCCCAGCGGAATGTACTGGGGTTACTACGGAGCGGCCACAGGCAAGGGTCGACAGGTCGCCAAGGCTGAGCTTGAGAAGCTCGACTTGGCCGCCGGCAACATGTCTCTGGAGGATGCCGTGAAGCAAGCGGCGCGCATCATCTACATCGCGCAGAAGGATAACAAGGATAAGGACTTCGAGCTCGAGATGACCTGGATCAGTGGGCCCGATGGTCCCACCAAGGGACGACACGTCGAGGTACCAAAGGAGCTGAGGGAAGAGGCTGAGCGATTAGCAAAGGCCGAGGATGAGGATGACGACGACGACGACGACGATGATAACGAGGACGCAAAGGATGACGACAAGATGGAGGATTAGAGAACGATTGTGTCGAGAACAAAATTAAGGCACTTGTACTATCACGATGACGAATTCATAGAATTTAATGGTTCATCTGCAGGCTTCTGAACTACTCACAGGATGCCTGGATATCCAATGTGCTGCCTACGTGAGTGTTTTTATTGGAAAGGGGGACTGCAGGTCCAACCGGTCCAGAAATTTGCTGTGCTTTATAACAAAGTTCAGTCGATTAATTGCATCAGTAGCCTGATGTCCTGAACGTCTATCTATCATTCACCCCCGGTCCTATCACAAAATGCTGTAGTTGATTACTGCTTTTAGGTATGTTGGGAAAGTTGACAAGATGTGAATCATGGACGGGTCCAGAAATATTGTTCTCTATTTATATTCAACTCAAAAGAAGTCGTCTATGGTTTTGCTTATCCATCGACTCATATGTCATTGGCATTATCTATTCACATGTATTAAGCCTGAGAGGCTGTGTTCTGAGACCAGTTGTACCAGTCAAGGAAGAAAGACGACTGAGGCTTTGTCTCACGAAGCACCCAGGTCTCCCATGTTTGGGCGTACACGGCGATCACTTCTTTGATGTTGGCCTTGTCGGCGGCGAAGAGAGCCGACACGACGATGAGACTTGCTGCACTGCAGGCCTTGGCGTACGCATGTGCGTTATCCTGCCCAACAGCTTCGTGAATCTCGAGCAACACGCCTAA